>NW_017306892.1:665243-696289 GCF_000935625.1 Nanorana parkeri
GAATGTTTCTTATTTTAAATGAATATCCAGCATGTTTCAGGGATCTCCCTTCTTCAGGGCTATTGAACAAATGTGTGCTGTGTAATACTGCCTCGTTGTGGACAAATAACAGCTAAGACAAAGTATTTGCGAAGTTAATGTAACAGAGAAAACTGGTGTCTGTTGTGCACTAAGTAGTAAAACAAGGACAACAGTGACATTTCTGGATTTTGCACCTTGCAAAACAAGTCAGCAGTGACCTCATTACAAATTCCCTGTACCCTTAATACTTATCCTAATCTTAACATTTAGCCTATCATTTACCTCCCTGGAGCCTAACCTTTGACCACTAACCTTACTCTAACCCCTATCACTAAATTAGCCCCTAAAGGACCATAATTAATTTGTCATCTGCCAAAGCTTCCTCCCCTGTGCCCCAAATCACTGAGTTGACCAAAATACAATCAGGGTAATTTATCAAAACTGGAGCAGACAAGATGTGGAGCAGTTTCCCAGGGCAACCAATCAGCTTCTCTCTTCAGTTTGTTCAGTTAAGATTTAAAAATGAAAGAGAGAAGCTGATTGATTGCCGTGCGCAGCTGCTCCAGATTTTGTCTGCTTCAGTTTTGATAAATTTCCCTCAATATGTGGGATTCCTGTCTTATCTGGTCACCTGTGGACACGCATCTAGAAGCAGGATGGAACATGTAGGTGGTTGCAATAAAGGCCTAGAGAGATCACAAGATTCTCTGTAGCTTAAGTACTTCTCAGTTATTGGCTGATCAGTTATATAGTCTTGTGTCTGTTCTGTATATAAAAACCAATAACAACATTACGGGGCCACACAGGGTCCCCTTCATCAGTCTTGAAATGATCATTTTGTAATTTCAAGCCTGATGAAGGGGACCCTGTGTGGCCCCGAAACGTTGTTACTTGTTTTGACATGAAGCGTCAATAAACAAACGTGTTCTTCACTTCAATATGGTGTACTGGTGACATCTTGAACAAGTTTCAGTATTGGCGGGGCCATCCGTAATCACTTTGAGCACCCACGCTGACAGGCATACCCGGTTAGGACTACAGCAGGATTCTGGAATACAAGTTCTGTATATAAGGCAGACAGCCACAACCTGCAATATCTGGCTTTAAATTGTTACAATAGTAATCATTGCTGGTGACGGAAGCCGTGGAGCCTTTTGAAACAGCATTTCCATTCATACTTGCAAAGGACATCGTGATCCCCAAATACAACCTTGGACTGACAAAAGGAAAAATGTTAAAGATTAATTTGTGAGATCACGGAGACACATGATCATCACAGACATGTGATGACTATGGCTTTTCTCTACTTCTACAGCAGCCCAGAGGTAGGGTTGTTCCAGATGGCTTGAGGTCTTGGCAAAAATGTTACTGAACGTGGGGCAAGCAACGGCAGTCCTTTGTAAGGTGCACATACAATATTTTCCATTTATTGTTTGGATAATAATGATTGTTTTGTGTTTTCCCGTTAACACAGACTGTATCTGAGACACAAATCTTCGATATGTCTGGAAAGGTGGGGGGGCAGCCATCAGCACAAAGAAAACAGCATAATACAGACAGCCTTGTGTCTTTTTGAAGTCTATGAAGAGTGAAGGCCGCCTGCTTTTTGCTTCAAGACAAGCGTCTTACTCAGAGTAACTGTTTTCTGCATTAGGTACTCCCCAGAGGTAGCAGAGAAAATATCATGTCCCTGCATGACATATGAATGTGAAATCTACCAGAAAGAAATATTTACGACCATTTTATGCTTGATTAGACTTGGATGACATCTGTTGGAAGACGGGGACTGGACAAAGAGAGAGACGCTCGGGGGCAAATGTTAACAGAATTGTTTAGTGGATGCTGAGTTGGATTCGTCCACTTACTGCCAGGCACAACACGGGAATCGTGTTAGGCAAAGTGCAGCTGACAGAAATTCGCTCTTGTGTACACGTTACGACGTTAAACGACTCCCCATCCTCTGCTCAATTTAAAGACAAGGACAGTTATAGGTGGCATCCTTGTTCACAAAAAGGTATCACATTTTTTTCCAAATATTAGGAAACACACCATAACAAAGGCAACACAAATGTAATTCTTCTGTGCCTGCTAACATTAGAGGACATACCTCTAAACAACATCCTGTATGTCAAAGCATTACCCAAATTTAACCACAAACCTTCCTCTATCACTTTACAGCTTGTGCCAGCAAATGTATTTGTCCTATTTAGCATGTTCCTTTAGCAAGAAACAGCTGACATTACTCCCTCTGGCATCACCAGGCTTGTAAACTTCTTGCCGGGATAGCTGATAGGATGGAGGGTGCAGGTAGGTCAGTTGCTGCTGATGTAGATACACCCCAAAAGCTACATCTCCCAAGAGCCCTTTCCTTGCACACAGTATGTGGGTAGGCTCTTGGGAGTCAAGATAGCAGCTTGGTTTCCCCCCAAAAAAATAAAATTAATATATGTATATATATATAGAGTGGGACAGAGAGGGATGGGGCAGAGTTCTGTAGTCCAGCAGGCAGGGCTGACAGTGGGTGAACTGTTCGACCACACTGCTTCGTAACGGCTAAACGGAATTGAATGAGACCTGGGGAATTAAATAGAAGGTTGACATTTTTAATGAGAGTCCTTTAAAAGAGAACTATTGCCAAACCTTTTTTTGGTATAGTTCTCTTTTGGGTCACAGGAGTAAAGTCAGCCTATAGTGGGGTACTGCCCGCTATAGGCTGACAGTGCAGAGCCACACTGCAACCCGAAAAACCCGTGATCCACCCTGCTGCTTGATTAACAGCTGGCTCAGCCTCTCTAGAGCCAGCTGTGACCACCCCCCTCCCCTTTCTGTCCCTCCTATAAGCGTTGAAGAAACAAAGAGAGGGAGTGGGGAATCCCTCTGGGGAACAGTCACTGACAGCCAAAGCTCTGTCCAGGGAGAAGCCATGAGCTGTGAGCGATCAGTGGTTTGTGATAACTCAGTTCTCAAGCTATAGAGCCAGAATGTGATACTGCGGCTCAAACTATTGGGAAGAGTATATTTTACTCTCCCAATAGTTATCCTTTAAGCTTTTGCTTAAATGTGCTGACCCAAGTTTGCGGTGCCAGCCTTGTGTACCCGAGCTTTCCCTGTTTAGGGGCAGGTCTGCCCGGTTATTGTATCTACCTGCCCTTCATTTTTAGATTGTAAGCCCTCACGGGCAGGGCCCTCCTTACCATCTTGTCTTAAATTGTATTGTGACTGTAATGTCTTCCTTATATTGTTAAGCGCTGTGCAAACTATTGGCGCTATATAAATCCTGTATAATAATAATCAGGCTGCATATTGGCACAAATTTGTCTTTTTGTGCTTTGTGAGTTGCGTGATGGCACTAGGAACATGACCCATTTAAAGGTCAGAAACTCACAACTGTACACACACTGTTTCTTTACACTGTTTATTTTTCATTCACCACATTGTGACACAGAGACTGTTGCACCCACTCCTGTCACAAGTAGACTTAATGTTAGGTGATCATGTACAGCATGCTCGTGTTCACACCCTACAGGAAGCCCGTTTGCTGCCTTTTGTTAACAAAAACTTGTCTGTCAAGTTCGGCCAGTAGAACTCACAATGTTTTTACTACTTTGGATCTTAAAAAACATAGGGTGTAATACAGCATGGCTTTTGTTTTATCTCCTTATTTATCTTACCTGCCTTGTTTATCTTACATATGTTTTATGACAGCGCTGCGTTCAACCATTCATCACAAGGAGCAGGATCAATTCTTGCAGAGTAATCACGCTTGTTGATCCAACAGCTGGTCATGTTAACGTTGGCTTGGAGCGGGTTTTCTTTTCTAGAAGGTTAGGAAGCCAGCCCGTGTTAGTGAAGGGTTGACGTAAAATATTGAATTCAGAAAAATAAAGAATTACCACGGTTGGTGGTTTTGCTTTGGGAGTAACATTTGAAAGTTCACACCAAAGAGAATTTTTTTCTAAATCTCAAAGTCTGAAAGTTGGAATTTTTAAACTTGGGTATAAAATACACTTAGAATCACATTTGCGATTTCCAAAACTTTCTTTAGAAAAACAAAACTTATTTACCTTTTTCTTGTAGTGATCTTTGTCAACTTCCTGTTAGACAAATGGCATTTTTATAAGTGGACCTAAACTTAAAAAGTGAAGATTTACTATGGTAAAAGGAACATCTAGAAATGTTAATTTTGCCTGAGCAGCGCCCTCAAAGACTTACCTTTTGTCTTCGACTCCTAAATAAAATGTCAAATCCTGTGTCCTGTAGCCTTAGGCCTCATTCATAGTGCTTAGAGTCGGCCCGTACAGATCCGCGTGGTGTGCATGGCCATATCGGTCCTTTCCTGTTGGATCCTGTCTGCGTCCGAGCATGGACACCCGCACGGATGTGCAGTTCGGTTGAGCGTACGGGGGCGTACGGCCGCGGCCTCCCATAGGGAAGAACAGGCTGCTGCGTACAATCACATGCAGCACCTGTCCTTCCCGGGAACGGCTTGATACGGCCGTGCACGCCGCACGAATCTGTACGGGCCGACTCTAAGCAGTGTGAATGAGGACTTATAGCTGTAGATCTGCAGTGTGAGATCATCCAAAGCACAGCTGCTTTCCTGAAATTTGAAGTAGGATGATATCACTACTGTGATGCTCAATGTTCTCCTTGCTGGAGAGGATGCTGTACCTGAGGACCTGCAGTGCAAGGATCTCCCTGCCGCTGTTTATTTATTCTGTGGATCTGTGCTTTCTAAACTTTTCCTGCTACTGGTGAAATATTCCACCATCGCAGGAGGTGGGGTCATTCCCTAACTTGAGGAAGCAAAGCGTTGCTCCTCTACCAAGTTGGCTATCTCCATACAGAAACAAGGCAAACCAAGCGAGTATTGGGGAAAAATATGTGCTGCACCGATACAATGGGCAAGCACTCTGTCCTTTGCCTTTTTTAGGGCACAGCTTTAACAGCTCAGGTCCTCTTTAAGTGCTTGTTGCATATCTTGAAACCCTTTATGCATCAAACTCCTTCTCAAAACTACCGTTTGTTCTCAGTGAGGGAAACATGCATGTTGTTTTGTATCCCTGATTGACCAGCCCTGCATGGAAAATTGTGAGAGCAACTAAAGGAAAACAAAATGAAAGAGTAGCCGGTTTAAATTCCTCCTCATTTACTATATACTAGTTTCCTTTGCACATATTTATGCGATATAAAGAGGCTTTTCTGTGGTGCTACATATTCCTAATGAGTGGGCTGGCTGCATATCAAGTAGGGCTTCCAACAATAAGCCCTCCTCCCCTTCATTGTAGACTCCGGTGTCTAGTCCTACCATCACAGGGCTATCTATATACTGTATATATTTATTTTGAGATTTTTTATATGTTTCTCTGAGCAACATGCCTCCTTACTGAAACTTTCCACTAAACGCTACAAAAGATAAAAAAAAAATATGTTTTATTATGCTCCCTGGCTAATTCCTTTCTGGCAGTTTCCCTGCAAACCATCTTATTTGTGTAAATTCCCAGTTGCAGCTTGTCTGGAGTATTTATGGGAAATGTTATTTTGTTTTTGTTTGCAGCGGCCCTGTTGTTTTGATTTCGTCTGAGCTGTATGGAAAAACAGTACGTCATTTTTGGAGTGGGCGTATTTGTCCGCTGGCCATTTGGCCACTGTAATCCATATTTCCCATGCTTGTTACGAGATGACAGAATGGCACATGCTGACCCTCCGGGCTCTCTTCTCACTGCAAGGGAGAGGGAGCAGTAGGGCCTGTTTTCATGGCTATGGTTTCACCACCTGTCACCAGGCGAGTAAAATAGTATTTAGTTTACATATGTATTTCTTCAAACGTCATGAAATCTTTTTTTTTTTGGTTCAGCTAGCGTAAATGCCAAAAATATGTCTGAATGCTAAATTGCCAGAAAGCAGCTGAAAGTTGAAAATGAGCTTGTAGTAGCAATGCCTAGATAAGTAAATTTTATGGCTCGCAAGGGTCTACAGGATGAAGACAGCTCTATGTTGAATTGCCGCACACCAGCTGAAAGTTGAAATTAAAGTGCATGTAGCACCATATTTTAAGTAGGGATACACCAATACCAAAACCAGTATTGATATCGATACCAAAAACCGATACTGGCGCTTTAATTTTTTGAATTAGGTGCTTGAGATCCTGCACTTGCTCGGAACTCGATCAGCCTTCTTGTGAAACACGCGGTGCCTGTTTACAGTGCTTCTGCCACCTGCACATCTTCCCCTCTTGAGACCTTCTGTACTGATCCTGAGATCATCCACACTGCTCCTGAGACCCTCTGCACTGCTTATCAGATGCCACACACTGCTCCTGAGACCCTCCGCACTGCTCCTGAGACCCTCCGCACCGCTCCTGAGGCCCTCAGTAACATTTTTAAGACCCTTCGCACTGCTCCTGAGACCCTTCGCACTGCTCCTGAGACCCTTCCCACTGCTCCTGAGACCCTTCCCACTGCTCCTGAGACCCTTCCCACTGCTACTGAGACCCTTCCCACTGCTACTGAGACCCTTCCCACTGCTACTGAGACCCCTCACACTGCTACTGAGACCCCTCACACTGCTCCTGAGACCCTTCACACTGCTCCTGAGACTCTTCACACTGCTCCTGAGACCCTCTGCATAGCTCCTAAAACCTACTTCACTGCTCATGAGACCCTCTGCACTGCTCCTGAGACCCTCCACACTGCTTCTGTGAACCTCCACACTGCTCCTGAGACCCTCCGCCTGAGACATTAAGCCGGCAAGCAATATAATATATATCATAGTACGTAGCAATACATTGCTGTGTCATTTATTGCTGGGATTTGTAGTCCTGCATAGCTGGCTGTATTCTGCATTGATATATAATGTATTTCTGAGATTTATAGTCCCTCTACAGTTTGGAGTCAGTGGCAGAACTTTCAGAGTTGCAGCCCCGACCGGACCCTGGCCCTCCAACACCATCCTAAAATTATTACCCTGTATTGTTTTAGAAAAATTGTCACACGACAATAAAAAAAGGTTTCATTCATTGGTATCAGTGAGTACTTGAGGAAAAGCATCAGTACTCGTAGTCGGTCTGAAAACAATGGTATCGGTGCATCCCTAATTTTAAGTGCAGTAAGTATTGTTTCAGTGTAACACATCCAGGTATTTGTTACCTCTCAAAAAGATCACAATACAGCTCTTGACAATGCCTTCAAATACTTTTCTCTCCAGAAGGACAGCACCGTCTTTGTTCATCCCTCATCCAGGGTCAACATCTACTTTCTGAACTGAGATGCTGTCTCAGAGATGACACATTTGTGTAAATCCTGGTGCCTGAGCAGTTTTTGCTTCCGGTCACACATTTTTGACACAGATGAGCCCTATGCCCCAGCCTCCCACCTTGTGACTTGTTACAGAATACAGTCTGATCACTGGGGGAAGAGGAGGAGACTGAAGAAATGCTTCCTCCTACCTGCAGCTGATTGATAATATCATCTCACCTTAGGAAAAGTCCTTGACTGGAGCTCAAGGATAGCCTGAGGTGGGGCATTTATTGTGCTGCTGCTTTATATTATACCAGGGCAGGAGTTTATTCATGAAGACTTGTAAAATGATTGAGAGGTCCACTTTAAGATTGCAATGAGGGTGCCTGCTCTGTATACTGAGGGGAGTTTACAGTAGGACAGGAGCTCAGAGACAGCATCTGCACTGTGGGGGTGGTCCCAAAAAGAAGTTAGTAGGCGGGGCAGTGGCTCAGACTCTTCTGAAATCTACTGAACGTGCCTTAAGGATGGTCACCACACAACCGGGGTGGGTATAACCCAGCTGTCTGAATCTTGTAGGCAAGCTAAATAGATCTTGTTTATTAGACAGGCATATCTGGCTGTCTACTCGGAGTTGCCCTTTAAGGCTGCACCTTCTTCTTGCGGTGGTTATGGAGCTATTTCAACAAAGGTCAGCTTGGAGCATATATCAGTTTCTGTAATAAACAGCAGAGGGATTAAGTTACACATTTTGCATACAGTTGGGAAAACCTGTAATTTAAGCACTAAAATCCATAAAAGGGGGCAATAAACAATTTTAATAACATTGGCATGATTAGTTTATGGTAGGCCTACCTTGATTTGGAGACAACGGGTAACATAAGCTAAACCATTAAATGTCTTTTAATTAAAAAATGATTTAAAATGCAGTCGCTGACTCAAAGACAGAATATGATATTCACACTTAGACTGGCATCGGCAGGAATTAAATGTAGGGGAGTCCGTGATGTATTTTAACCCCTACCTGTGCAGCATGGCACATTGGCTCAAGTGTGTGGCCAATGGCGGGATGACGAAATGCTAACCTTTTGGCAGGCATATTCAGTAAGGCAGCACACAGATGTAGGGTGGACCTTGCATTCCAGTCTGATCACTGAGATTGAGGAAATGCTTTCTCCTGCCTGCAGCAGATTGATGACATAATTTCAGCATATGCAACGTTTCTTGCATGGTGCTCAATTACTGCTTTTTTTTTTTATTTTGAAAGGTAGAGCTTTGTTATAAAACCAATGATGACAACCTTATTTTAGATGCAGTGACATCATCACTGGGTCTCTGTGTTTCTTTCTGCAATACAGGCAAAGCATCACTGGTGGGCAGGGCTGCACATACCTTTTTGAGAACAACAGACCACTCTAGGTAATGCCCACATGGGATGTTGAGTCTTCATGATTGAAAGAACAGCAATCATTGAATGAAAAGGGTGAGCCAGGCACAGTCAGGCTGGGGAAAAAAAGTGCTAGCCAGGAAATGAGGTGGGCTCTATCTGACTTGCTGTGACTTATAATACACATTGTGAAAGGCTCACAGTGTGCAGTGAAATCAGAGTAAGCTATTACAGCCCAGGAGAGAAGCCTATACAACTGTGCAAGACTGAAATGGAGAAACAGCTTTCATAAAAGTTTAAGTGACATTAAAGTGACCGATCATCATCTTCTTACCAGTAGTTTTCAGGAGTCCCTCCAGCGCTGGTGCCAGTCTCTGATCCAACACTGACTCCTGTCTCTTTCTGTCCCTCAGAGTCTTAGAGCGTGCAAAATTCCAGACTGCCTGCATTGACTTATGCTGTGTCTCTACTCTTCCCCCGGCCAAAGATCTCTACTGCGCATGCGCCCACCCCATGATCCTTTGTGGCAGCCTGATCATTTTTCAGATCATCGGACGGGAGCGAGCAGCGGAGACACAGGTAAGTTTTATTATTTTTGGTGATTTATTTATTTATTTATTTTATGTTATTGCATATGCAGTATCTACTGCTGGCTAGCAGTAGATATATGCAAAAAACTCAGAGGGTTTAATTATCAATTAATTATAAAATAATCTCAATGTCCATGAGGTCCTATATAAAACAATTCAGCCAAAATAAAGATCAGATGAGGTTGCATAAAACAGTGAGCGGATGAGCTATGTGCTGGCATTGTATGAACAGTTAACATTTTAGAAGTCTTGTTGATAACTGCAGCAGGATCTTGATATGTACCATATAACTGGAGCTGGTTAGGCCACTTTTAGCCTGACAACAGCTGCTGTACATTATGAAAGGGATTCCATGAATTTCTGAAAAGTTGAAAGGTTGTATAAAAATCTGGGGCAAGAAAAATGCAGAATTCTAATTTTATAAAGAAGAAGAGGGATAAAATAAGCATGTTAATATAGTTTAAAAGATGCTCCCGCCCGAATGGGTTTGTCATGAGTGTTGGGGGTCTTCCACCTCTTCCTGCTGGCTGAGCTCTTGCTATGAAGCCTGAACCCAGCACTACGACTCCACCGGATTTTTACTATGCTACATCCTTTAATGCAACATATGCCCCCAATTTTCTTTTTTTCAGCCCAAAGGAATATACATTGAAAAAAGAGTTCAGTAGTTTCAGCGGGACCTGTAAAAGGAGCGGGTCACCTGTACCACTTTGTTCAGGGGGTAGGAGGTGGTTAGGTGTTCAAGTGCGTACCTTGCCTCTTGTAGCCTCTCCAGGGTGCCACTTGAGATTTATTTATTAATTATTGGTATTTATATAGCGCTGACAATTTACACAGCACTTTACACAGTGCACATTTTACATCAGTCCCTGCCCTCAAGGAGCTTACAATCTGAGGTCCCTATCTCACATGCATACATAGAGGGCCAATTTAGACAGGAGCCAATTAAAGGAGAACTATGGGGTCAGTGTTTTTCCCCATAGTTCTCCTTAGTGTAACGGGGGGACACAAACTAAGCTCAGTATACCGCGAGCTACAGCTCACGGTATACTGAGACGCCGCACCTGAAGCGGATCCCGACGTAGATGACGGGATCCGCCCAGCTGCGTGAGTGACAGCTGGCTCTGCCTATCTAGAGGCAGAGCCAGCTGTACCCGCCCCCTCCCCTGTCCGTTCCGCCAGTCAGCGCTGGCAGATCGGAGCGGGGAGAGGGGAATCCAGCCCCTCCCCCTGTCACGGCAGAGAGCCGTGACAGGATCGAGAGGTGAGGGAACCCGGTATGTGTTCGCTCACCTCCCGATCTACTGAGCCGACCTGTGACAGTCTCATTGTCACAGGTCGGCTTAGAACTGTGAGGTGAGTGGAAATCACTCATCTCATAGTTCTCCTTTAACCTTCCAGCATGTCTTTGGAGTGTGGGAGGAAACCGGAGGAAACCCACGCAAGCACAGGGAGGACATGCAAACTCCTTGTAGATAGTGACCTGGCCAGGATTCGAACCAGGGACACCAAGTGCCACAAGGCAGAAGATCTAACCACTACTCCACTGTGCTGAGATTCTCACCTTGCTTTGTTCTGAGTGGTGTAGTTTCTCCAGTTCCCAGTCTCGGTTCAAACACATACAGGAAGGTTAAAGCCAAACTCGAGGAAAAACCACACTGGGTGTAAAAATTATCTTTAAAAAGCGTTATGGTGGAGGGCTACTTCAAAGTATAAAAGTATTAGCTTGCAGTATGTCAGCTTGTATACATAATGTTGGTCTTCTGGGGGCTGTGGGGAGCGAGGGATGGGACTCGAGCAGTGAAGTGCTCCAGTAGCATCCTCACCCCTTTTCGCTACTTGCCCATTCACAAAATGCCTCATATTTTTCTCAAAGACTACATTTTGGTTTTAAAGCAGAACTTCCGGGCAAACAATTAAAAGCATAGTTAAAATACATCTGTGTTGGGCTTCGTTCACACCATGCAATTTGGGATTCCTGTGACAAAAACCAACAGATTCCTGCAGCAGGAATCCCAAATGTCCCATAGTTGTGGCCACTGTACCCATTCAAGTTAATGACTGGGTGACAGTCCACATGTAATCGTATGTGATTCGTTTACATGCGGTTTGGTATATATCACTGTCTCTGAACGCAGGATAGATGCATCCAACGACAGTTATTTATTCAAAACCGCATGTAAAAATGGGACAAATCGCACATTCGATATTCGATCCAGATATATTAAACTTTGCCTGGATTCAGCTTTAACTAACAATTGGTCCTAGTGCATGCACAGTACCTGCATATTGTATGACCCTTATATAGAAAATGTAAATAGAAATTGAACTGCATAAAGTGCTTCATTGGTACTTTAAAATGCAGAAAATCAGCAAATAAGGTTGTTTTCAAACAAGGGCCATCTTATTTATATGTTCCACCTTTTAATCACCTACAATATGTCTTCCCAGTACAAAAGTACAGGTATATTTTTTTATTAGCTGCACTTATGTCACATTTCCATGTTTTTCAGCACTTATAGAACAAGGAACCAATCAGATGCGTTCCTGCCCCAGAGGAGCTTGCATTTTAGAGCAGGTTCACACCATTTTCCGGACCAGATCTGGTCCGGAAAATGGTGTGAACCTGCCCGCAGTTCCAGTGCATTCCAGACCAGACAAAATGAGAGGAGCAGTATTTTTTGGGTCTGGTCTGGAACAGACTGCGCTGGTGTGAACAGAGGCCAGAAATAGCATAGGGATACATTAGGATTCATTTTGGGTCTGGAAACAGTCTGGTCTGGTCTGGAGATGATCTGGATGTGGTGTGAATGGGGCCTTAAAGTCACAATAGTTTGCACATTCTATAGTCTGCCAACCTGCCTGTGTCCATTTGTAGAAAGCTGGAAAACTGTGAGGAATCATCCACACACAGAACCTACAAAATCAATGCAAATAATGCTCTTGGTATAAACTGTACCAAGAACTGCAAGACGTCAGTTATTCTAAATACATTTTTCTCCATATAGGAAAACATAACTAAAGAAATTATAATTATCTTTCCTATTTCTCTTCATTGTTCTTCTATAATAGCAATGTTTTGCTGCTAGCGACCTGACCTTAGATGTGAAAACTATAAAAGTAAAGTAATGCACAGGAGTATGTGAAACTTGCAGCGTTCACCATCTGCGTTTGTACCGACGAGAAGCAAATTGTTTCCAGGGGTGCTTGAAACAAGCAGACTGAAATCAATTGTATTCTAAGTACTGTTTCTACACTGTAATCGGCCTCCACTTGAGGGGGGTTTCAAAAACATCACATGTATAGATCATTTTTCATTTCCTATTATATATTGTGCTGAGAAATGTATAAACAAGTGATACATTTGATGTTGTAATCACACTTTGGTTCAAATGTAGTTTCTGTCTATAAGTGCTTTCAGGCTAAAAAGCAGCTGCATGTCCTATGCGGGAACTACAGGGCTCTTTGGTCCTTCAGAGACAATGGTACGCCTCGTTTATGGTCGTCCCCCCAGGCAATGGTCTGGTCTTTGCTAGCAACTAGGGCCAGATTTACCACAAGGCCAACTAAGGCCTGACCTTGGGCCAGCAGGGGTGTGGAATTCCTATCTCCCGATGCTCAGGACATGCAGTGCCCGGCGGGTAGTTGTTTTCTACATTTAGCTCTGCTTTGGGCAAGCAAAGCCAAATGTACAGCAGTGAAGCCACTGCTTGTTCTGTACAAGTAATGTTGGCGATGCCGCCAAGATCACTAGTATGCAGCCTGCAGGTCTGCCATTATCCATGGGGGGGGGGGGAGGCTTTGGGAGTAAATCCGGCCCTGCTTGCAACACTTATAGTAATCTTGATGTACTGTACGAAGGTTAACAAATGAGCAACAGCAAACGCTTGTGGGTGTCAGGACATGTTGTAAAATCTCTATGGCTAACACACGATCATTCAATTTCCTCCAGCTGTAATTGTTGAAGTTGACATCCTATAAGACTTCTAGATCTCTAGGTAACAAATAGAATTGATCATTGCACCTGTAATTCTAGCCAGTAAATATTTCAGCATTGAGCTGAAGTGATGTCCTCACAATATGCTGTAATTAGACATATGTGGGAGGCCCACACTGTTATTTCAAGAAGGGTCTCCAACATGTTACAGCACCAGAAGACAAGACCAAGAAAGAAAGAGTTTATATTAACACGACATTCCGACATCCCGTGAAAAGTCATGACGTGCCAGTTAGAATATTGGTCCTCCTAGGCACAACCATGAGACAACTGTACTCTTCCATTCTTGGAGCCTCCACATGTGCAACTTTACCCAGAATGCCAAACTGTCAACAGCAAAGGTTGCCAACATTTCTAGGTAAAATGGTATAGTGTTTCTCATGTTTACTTTAACATTGGAAAAAAGTTTGGCTTTTGTCAGGCCGGGGGGAAACCCTACCATGCACAAGCCTAGAGTTGGCAGGCTGTTGCAAGGAAAAGTCTATTTTTTTTTAATAAACTAGCATGCTCCCACTCACAACCTGGTTAATTTAGGCTAAAATCATTAATCCTTCAAAATGTGCCCCTGACTGCTTGGGCACCCCCTCTGCAATTGCCTACGATGGTCCAGTATTAATAGGCTTTGCAACTCATCAAAGGTTTACAGTAATTTTGCAATGTTGGGACCGACGTGCAATTTTTTTGATTTCTGAGAACTTCCAAATGGTAAGAAAATCTTTGTGATCATTGAAATAGTAATTTCATCATTTGAAGGGACACTTTGCTGCTGAGCAAACTTAGTCTGGACAATGCAGTCTTTGGGCAATTATAGGACAATATGGGCTCTATACATCATCATGTTCTAAAATAGAATTGGAGTAATTTTCCCCATGCCCACCAATCAGATTCAAACTTTAAGGGTGATCTGAGGAGAAGTAACACTATTTGTTAATAAAACACATAATGCATGCAGCCCTATATGCCTAATCATATCATGTTTATTATTAAGTGAAAATATTATCTGATTGTAGAAAAATGGCAAGGTGTTGCATTTCCATTGCGGTTACATTGTTAGCACTCTTGCCTTTTAACATTTGGATCCTGGGATTCCCCCAAGGACACTGCATGGAGTTTGTACATCCTCTTTGCGTGGGCTGCCTCTTGCAAGTCAAAAACATCAATGTGGGTCAAAGGCCAACTCCAGCTAAAACTTTACACTTTAGTTTTGGCTAGAGGTGGAAGGGGTTAGAGTCTTTTAGAAACTGTCTTTTTTTTTTTTTTTCTACTAAGGAGGCTTTTCTTCCTGTTCTGATTGACATCTGTCACCTTGACAGGAAGGGAGGTTGGTTCTCCCCAGAGGGGATTCCGATAGACTTTCACTTTCTCATTTTACTAGAAAATGTGTGTTTATTGATGCATGTTTCCCATGAGAGGGTTGTGTTTCCGTTAATTTCGCTGTTCTGTCTTACACTTGTCCAATAACCAGGGAATGTGGAGATTTAATCTTACTTCCTGTTCTGTCTGACACATTTCAAATAAACAGGAAGTGAGGTATCTACTAAATGGTAACCCAGACATTATCCTAAGCTGTAAACTAAAAAAAAAAAAAAAGTTGTGCCTACAGTTAGGCTTTCATTTCTCCCTTTCAAATATGGCTTAGTGGTATAATCACTAACTTGTAAGTTCCTTCAAGAGGACCGATGTGATTGGTCCTGCGCTCGGCAAACGTGTTATCACATGTTATAAATTAGCAGCAGTAATAAATAATACATCTGCAGGGACAAACCCTTTAAATCCATTGAATATGCGGAGTTTAGGCATAGCCTGCAACTATATGTAATTATGCTCTTACAATGAGGATGTCTTTAGAAGAAAACCCATATTCTGTAATAACGTTTAGCTAGCACTCAGCAAGCAAGAAGGAAAAAAAAAAAGAAGTCAGTTTTCAGAGCTTGTAGCTTGTCAGAGAAGTCCAGACTGACTTCTCCATTTCTGTACTGTCTTTATCGTTTTGCCGACTTCCACATAATAACATCTTCATCTGAGATTGCCATGGCACTGGGGAGCTGCGTTTGTTGATCAAATTTGGCCGGATAACACTGTGATCTCGGCGCTTTTCCGAAGTGCCGAGATGTGCCTGGAATATGGAATGCGCCGAACGAGGCCGCTTGATTGATTGATTCAGCCTGTCACCGAACAAGATAACTGGATCAGTAAATACCCCAGTGCACTTCAACATCATCTGCACAATCAAAAGCAAGGGCATCGCAGGGCGGCCGAGCAGAGAGGCATGATGGGAATATATACATTTCAACCCCGATAAGGAAGAAGAGTGTGTGTTTGTGTGTGGTTTTCCTGTGGCAGCGAGATAAGGTGGAAGTTTTATACACTGCGCGCTTTATTCAGACTTAAATAAATATAGGTTTTACAATGTGTTTTTATTAGTGAGCACTGTGCGGTTTGCCGATTAAGCGACGTCGTCAAACTCTGCATAACACAAGAGAGAGTACAAAAGTTCAAGTGAAGCCAAAAATGGCATTACGCCTCCTGTAGTCCCGGAACTATGCATTCAAGTTAAAGTGGGACTCCACCAGCTCAATAAATAAAAATAATAGATGTTTCCACTCTGTGATTTCTGTACCTTCAATTATTTTAATGTTATCCTTAACTTATGTGATATCAGTTCCTTAGTTGATCGTTATCTAATGTTTTCCCTGATTCTGGTGTTATACAAGCAGAATATACTTCCCTGCATGCACTGCTTCAATCCTGAAGCTTCTGAATGATAGGCAGTTACAATTAAGGTGATCCCGGAGGCTATTTAGAGCTGTACAAATGCCAGTGTAATCTGAGACAATGGGTATGGCTTCATTCATTGATAGAAGTATGGAGTTTTAAAGGCAATGCATTGCAGGCTGTTTGTTAACTTTTTAGATGTACGTGTAAAATGCATCAGCTGAATGTAGATAATCTAATCAATGTGTGTTATCATTTGGTTAGAATTTGTAATTATATATGTCCATGAGAGCATGATTGGCTCATTACATAGGCAGGCTCTACTTCCTGCTTTTAACATATTACACAATGGTTATGCTTTACTGCTCCTTCGCACAATGCAGGTCTGTGAGGCAGCTGACACTCCAGGATACAACAAAAAATACCCTTAGGCTGGCCATACACCTATCAATGTTTTTGGTTCAACCTGCATTGAACTAAAACAACCTGCTGAATGAAAACAATTGATGCAATTCCTCCATCAACACAAACAGCGTGTCGATCGAGAAATCGCCACTGTTTGCATTGTATTTGCACCTGTCAGAATACCCGATCACAGCGGGCAGCTCATTGGCTGCCGGCTCTGATTGTACAAATATTTTCCGAACGGCTCCTTCTATCAGCTGATCGAGGAATGCCAGCTGAAAGGGAGCCGACAGCCCCACACACCGTGCAAATTTCGTCCGGTACATTAAAAACTGGCCAGTATATAGGCACCTTTTACAGTGTTCGCTTCCTCGTGGACACTGCAAGGGTAAAATGCTTATTAAGTCTAGCGGCACAAGAAAAGGCTGTGACACTTACCGTATTCCTCACTTTCCCAGCCACCGATGCTCTCCTCTTCTCTTTCTATTGGTTCTACATTGTGCTTGGTGTCCGGAATGCCATAGAGAACAGGCTTAGGTAGACTGGTTGCACAAATGGAGGTAGCCCGCCAGAGTGAGAAATAAAGTGATTATTACACTTTATTCCTCTACCCCTAGACTTAACAAGCATTTAACCCTTGCAGTGGGTGGAGAGGAGGGGGGAAATGCAAGGGTCATTTTTTTTCTACCTGAAGTGGAGCTTTAACAACCCATTGACCCCTTGCTATTCTTGTGCATTGTGTATAACGTGGTTTATGTCACAGGCTGCCTTGTGTTCATTTGAATGGGCTGCCAACCCATCAAAATGGACAAGAAAACAAACATCCTGCATTTCTTTTCCAGTGCAGTCCACCATAATGCTTAGTGCATTACCGTGCATTGTGGTGTGCTTGAGCTGAGTTGCCTTAGTGCAGTAGGCTGCCACTCATAATAAATGTGCTTCAACAGCAAAGTGTAAATGGTCCTTAAATGTTCTTCTTGCCTCTTTATGTGGCAGCCACTTAGCTAAACAATTACATTGATCACTGATCCCAAGTCTTTCACTGTGTGGTTACTGCAGAGCCTTTACATAAAAAGGTTCCGGCCTTATCTAACTCATAATGTGCATGTGATTTACTCAGTCCATTTATTGCTATGGTTGGTCCTAACTAGGGACCAGCCAGAGGAGTACAGCTGCAGCCATAGGAACAAATAAGGCAAGCAGTGCCCATGAGCAGTATGAGCTGAATGTGGCCAATGGCTGTGCAGTGTCTGGCAGCAGCACACACTGAATAACTCCGGAGCAGCACAGGGGCTCTCATAGCTGATCTCTTCATCTGAAAATGCTAGTTCCCTGGCCTTAATGTCAATCCTGCGGCCTCAGTACTTTGGTTTTCTTCCAAAATCTAGCATGCAGCTCAAGAGTTCTGACTCTACTTTGACTTCACCTGCTACATGCTTTTTCCTATGTCAGTGGTTCAGAATGGATCAGCATGACCTCCTGGCAAACAACATTTTAGAAACTGGTTATATATTACAGCCTTTTCTACCCTCTAAAGTGGTAGTCCTTACACAGATACAGACACTAGACTGTGCATACTGAGGAACTTAGAAAGAGAACTTAGAAGAGGAATGGCGTTTTGCCCCCAGCCGTCCAATACCTGTTTTCATTTTGTAAACCACAGTAGAAGAGTGACATCTGGATTCCAATTGGCTGCTATGGGGAATGTAGACATTTTCATTTCCTCCAGTTTTATACATACGGACAATTGTGTGTTGTGTTTATTGTATATAGCAGCGGTCGTTCCACATTTGGTACATAAACCAGAATTCCAAACCTCCCGTGTCTTTCCTGACTTGTTGTTTTTTCTCCTCTATACTTTTTATTTTCTTTGGCTATTCCTCTATGACAGGACTGACATGTTTATGTGTACATTTGGTATTTAGCTTGGAATTTTACACATGCGAATGATGAACTATAATAACTAGCCAAATTCCTTGATGAGTGTTCAACATAGAGGAATATCTTTTGCTCTGCATCTGTTGTATAACTACGAGTCCCAGCATGACCTGCCATCCTGAGGTAGGTCTACAAAAGCTAGAGATACAATATGCCAAGCCAAATGCTAGAAGACTAGCTCAATAATGACCTTTCCTCTCGGTTGACTGGACTATCGTAACAGGCCAGCAGTAGACAGTCTGTTAGGCTAAGTTCACACATAGTCGATTCAGATTCTGAGCTGTTTTCGCATGATTGACACACATTTTCAATCGCGCGACTGTTCATTGAAAACTATGCGGTTGTCGCATGGTTTTCAATGCATAGAGATGTCTATGTGACCCAAACCGTGTGACAACCATCCAAAAATTGCTCCTGCACCTTTTCAGGCGATAGGTGATTTCATCCGCATGACAAACCTCAAAGGTGTGAACAGACTCCATTGACTTCAATGTGAATCTGTGTTTTGTGCGATATCGCGCGACCCAATCCGCGCGATAAATCGCCTAGGTGGGAACCTAGCCTGACTCTCAAAGTGGGGGTGTTCAGGGGGAACCACAGATTACAGAAGAGCAAATAAACCAGACATTGATTTGGTGGCTATGATAGTGTATATAAATCAACATGTAGATAGAGTAGGGAATTGGTTTTGCCTGTGTTGTTCTGCTGGAAATAAGAGCAAATCTCTAGTTAATGGAAATCCCATCTTAGGGAGTTGTCATAGGAACAGGTGTCCTAACCAGAGGATTTTTCCTTAAAGGAGAACTATGGGGTCAGTGTTTTTCCCCATAGTTCTCCTTAGGGTAACGGGAGGACACAAACTAGCGTCCTCCCGTTACCCTAAGCTCAGTATACCGCGAGCTACAGCTCGCGGTATACTGAGACGCCGGAGCGGATCCCGACGTAGGTGACGGGATCCGCCCAGCTGCGTGAGTGACAGCTTGCTCTGCCTATCTAGAGGCAGAGCCAGCTGTACCCGCCCCCTCCCCGTCCGTTCCGCCAGTCAGCGCTGGCAGATCGGAGCGGGGAGAGGGGAATCCAGCCCCTCCCCCTGTCACGGCAGAGAGCTGTGACAGGATCGAGAGGTGAGCGAACCTGGTATGTGTTCGCTCACCTCCCGATCTACTGAGCCGACCTGTGACAGTCTCATTGTCACAAGTCGGCTAGAACTATGAGGTGGGTGGAAATCACTCATCTCATAGTTCTCCTTCAATTCTTGTTTTGGTGACCACTCAAAAATGTATGATTTCCCATTAATTTCTGTCTCGTTAACTTTGGCCACCAGGACAAATAGCGGGGTGCATCCCAGCGAGGATATGGGCAGCAAAAATACTTGGCATGGAGTCTAACCTTGCTACACTCTATCCAAAAAAATAATAATTTTACATACATTGTGGATGCTAGAACATCGGTCTTGCAGTACTGGGATTTTGTAACTAGGTGCACCGGCTGGTCGATAGCTCCTACCTGTGTTTCTGTAGGTAGCTGCTGTCCTGGTGTTCAGCTATTATTTGAGCGCTGATAGTATGAATTTTGACACATCCAATAATTGCCCTTTCTCCGGCATCTTGCTGAACACCTGTAACAGATACAACTTCTTTTTTTCCTTAGCACATTTACGCTTTTTCAGCATTTTAGCAACCATTCAGCACATATTTTTTTTTTTCTCGTGAAGCATTCATTCTTGCGGGTTTGTTACTAGTACGGCTCTATCACAGACAACAATTTTCGTGGCATCATGAGAAAAATTATGTTGGGTATGTTTGGAGGTAGCCCAGTGTGATAAGTTGAACTGGCAGCCAGACTCCCTTTGTGAAGGGTTAATAATATTTGCTCTGTATGCGGAATGCTCACATACAGTAGTCTGTTTGTCCTGTGTTTCTACTACCTGATTCCCGGCCAAAAAGCAATTGTCTGCTACATATTTCAGACAGATGCTCCTGAGAGGGAAGAAAGACTTGCTGGATGCAGACAAGCGGTAAAACACAAGCTCTGTGCATTCCTTTCAGAGTCACCGAAATATTACAGAGCCCCTGGTTTCTGTGCGTGCCTTTTTATTATTAGAGTAGCTATAATTGTCATTGCTGATTATGTCTGAATTCATTGAGAAGTGTCAGGTGAGTGAAATGTAGCTGTCCTAAATAAGATTCTAAGTATGTAGTATATTTAGTAGGGATGCACCGATACCGTTTTTTCGGTATCGAGTACCGATATTTTTTTGGTACTCGCCGATACCGAATACCGATACCTGAAGTCCCATTAAGGAAGCCAGGCGGCATGTAATGACTCGCCACCTGGCTTCCCGATTAGCAGGAAGCCGTCCCCATGGTTCTCGTCACTTGGTGATGAGAAAGCATAGAGACGGCTTTCTGGCTTGATTGACCGGGAAGCCGGCTCCATGCTCTCTCGTCATGAGGTGATGAGGGAGCATGAAGCCGGCTTCCCGGCCATTTAGAAAGCCGTCATTGCACTGTGACCGGCTTTCTGATTGGCCAGCTTCCCGACCAATCAGGAAGACGGGCAGCGAGTCATTACATGCTGCCCGGCTTCCTGATTGTCCGGTAAGCCGGCTTCATGCTCCCTCATCACGAGGGAGCAAGGAGCCGGCCTCCCGGCCAATCAGGAAGCCAGGCAGCGTGTAATGACTCGCTGCCCGGCTTCCTGATAACTGAAGTATTGGGCTGGACGTCGGGGCATTTGGGATACTATTATCGGTATCTGTGCATCCCTAATATTTAGTGATACAAGGTTTAAAAATTAATTTAAAATCAGCTAAATACATTCTAAGTGCCTCAAAACATAAGTGTTTAAAGTTTTACTGGTAGTTTTCTTTAGAAAGCAGCCACAGCCTAAGAAGAAAAGTCTGCCACCTGTCAGTATGCAGTAGAGAAGGTGCTTTGCTTTCTGTGTGGAAGCAGTGGTCTCTCGGCAGAGGTACAACACATTACCTGGTAGGGTAGAGCCCTCCAACCAGCACATGACAGTGGGCAGGGGGGTGTGTTGGACCTGGACAGAGAGACCTCTGCTTCCACAAGGAGAGCAAGGGTTCTCCTCTACGCATAGGGGAAAGTATTTAGTGGATTCAAACTTGAAAGTTCCTGTAAGACATTATGGTTAGTTAGTGGGAAGCCACCCAAATTGGCCCTGGGGCAGGATCCCTGCAAAATTGATTACTAGCAAAAGGGAGACCTGTCCACTAATAACTGAAACAAATGGAAGACGACTGCACATGAGCACACAAATGCCTTTTTCTTCAGTTCTATCCAGTCAGGCCCCACTTGTCTCACACTCAAGCTTCATCTGGTGGTCCAGCACTACTCCCTCTGTACACTTTTCTAATCAACAACCTGGTCAGGTGGATAAGAGCTGGAGCAAGTGGAGCATCAGACTCGTCTCCAGCGATCCAGCACTCCCCCTGCACACTGTTCTAATCAACTCCTCTGTGCACTCCCTCTGCACACTTTTCTAATCAACTCCCCTGCTCAGGTTGATGAGAGCAGTGTGCAGGGGGTGTGATCAGACTGTTGGAGACCCAAGCTGCTGCTGCATTGTGTGTGAGAGCAGCTGTCCGGCATAGGAGTTTTAACCCTTGCTGCAGCCCTTAGTATATAACGGAAAAAAACACAGAAAGGAGATAATTACGTTATATGCACCATGATTTCAATACAGTGATAAATACCAAGGCTTCAGGTGAACTTTAAATGGATTTGTAGATGTTCTGCTCTTTTAGGCTCTTTATTTGTGAGATTCTTCATTGGCTATTTTCTTTTTATGTTCTCTTCTTAATCCATCGTTTCTGGATCCAGCATACTTCTCTTCTGCATACTGCAGTGCACCCCCTGCTATTCAGGTACCAGGTTTGCACAATCCACACATAAACATCTTTTGCGGGCTATGTACTGTTGGTGGTCCTCGTCTTCATTTCACAAGGTACTAGGGGGGCCTTGATATGGAAGTTCAGACAAATATGTTTCCAGCTGAGTGTGCATAGACACATGCTGCATTCAAGGAGATCCTAGAGGCAACATAAATAATTTAACCCATTCACTGGTCAATTTACTAAGGGCCGCTTCACACCATTGCACTGTGGCAACACATTGAACGTGCACAAAGGTAATGTACATGTGTTTCTGCATGCTGCAGTACCGTTGTCCATTGCGTTCCCAGAAAAGGGTCACATGCAGTTTTTGCCACGATTAGGTGCAATGGCAACCCATGCAAAATAACTGGGCTGTCTTAACACAACTCTTGTTAACATGTGACAAGACACACTTTAGGGTGCGTGGTTTACCACATCACACATATAAAATTGAGTTTTTTTAGCTACATTTTTTTACCTTACACAGTATTTTTCATGAAAATGTTCAAATCATAACTATAATAACAGCAAAGGTGTGGAATCAGTAGTTTTCCCATAACATTTTTATTTTTATGTGTTTTATCTCATTAATCTATATTTTATATCTACTTCAAATGACTCCCTTCCCTGACTTCCTCTATAGACCCTATATGAAATGTCACAATTGTCGGCAGACAGAAGCTAGTGGTATTTTAAGGAGTGATAACCTGTTTAATAGTCTTTTCTGAATTTAAATTTACATACATTTTTACGGTGATGAGTGTTAAAATGTATTGAAAGTCAAAAACAAAAATGTAATATATTGCAGCTTACCAGCTCCTAGGTGGGGTTGCTGCATTAGTTGATTGTGCCTGATTTGGACTAAAGAACACCTGTTCTTCTCCATACCTTCATAACATAGAGGGACAGTGTTATGCCACAGAGTTGAAACTGCTTGAGATTTCAGTGCATCAAAGGAACTGTGTTTTTAGCTCACTTCAGGAAGTTAGGAGCACAGTGGATCTCTGGCAGATATTTTCCCAAGTCTCAATTCCCGGCCTGCTACAACAAATTCAGATACAGAAAAATTTATTGCATACATTTAGTTATAGAAAAAGCTCTTAGAAGCTATCAATGAGTAATCTGAGACTGTTGAGTTATACTCCTTCTCTAAGGGCCGATTCACACCAGCTCCAGTGCGTGCCAGCACAATTCGCTGATGGAACGCACTGGAGCGCATCCTGGCCAGCTCCCTGCATTTTGGGGCAGGCGCCTGCAGTGCGATCCGAAATGCACTATTTTTTGCGATCACACTGTACCAGAATGCAGGCATTGATGTGCCACGCCTTCCGGTGTGGGCGATTGCACAGCGGGCACTCCCACCCCAGAATGCAGGGAGGCGGCCAGGATGAGCTCCAGTGCGTACCAGCAGCAAATTGGGCTGGAACGCACTGGAGTTGGTGTGAACCAGTCCTCAGGAGAAATTGGACAACGGAAAAAAAAGGCCATTAGCCAACCAGTTATATGGGTCTCTTCAGATATTTAGTGGACACTTTGGCCTCCAGATTAAACACCAAACTTACCAGGTTTGTATCCAGGTGCAGAGATCCTCTGGCAGATGCAGTGGATTCTGTTAGTGGCCCTGGGATTAGTAAAACCTGATCTATGCTTTTCCTACCATAAAATTAAAAGGCCATTCTGGTGATACTCATATCACCCAGGCGTATGTGGTACTCCAACCTAATCAAACTTCTGGCAATTGCTCCATGGGCTCTTCCAGATTTACTATCCCAAGGACCAGTTTACTACCCTGCTTAACAGTCCCTGGCTTTAATGGGATGGCTGTTGAAGCCCAAGTTTTGAGATACAGGGGTCTCTCTGAATCGATTATCCCCAAAAGCTAGAAGGTCTACAACTCATAAAGTATACCATCGCACATGGACAGTATACTATACCTTGTGCAAAGACAGAGATTTTCATCCCAGGAAATAACCCATGGGAAGAACCCTGACCTTGCTCTAGTCAGGGCTGCATCAACGTCTGGCCTTGAGTATCATCAAGGGAAACATCTCAGCCCCTGCGATTCTATTTCAACGACCACGAGCCTCCTATTCTCTGGTTTAGACTTTTGTACAGGCTGTTTCTTGTGTAGCTCTTCATGTGCAACCACCTGTGCATCTGTTGGAGTTGAATCTGGTGCTCTCAGCATAAAAATCAGGTATATTCTCTTGTCCACTCTAGTGCACAAAGTTGTTTATTTAGTTGTCACCACCTCTAATGTGTTATTGCACTGGCAGCAAAAGCCCTTTTTTATATTACACAAGGACAAAGGAATGCTCAGCTCTGTTCTTCCTATGGCAGTTTCTGCCTTTCACCTCAACCAGGGTGCTGTTCTCCCATCTCTATGTCTGACTTCAGTACACCAGAAGGTCTGGATTTGGTGCAGACTGCTTGTATTTATCTTGCAGCCACTAATTCTGTTGGGAAGAGTGACTCTCTCTTTGTCATTCCTTATAATCCCCATAGTGGGGAACTTGCTTCTTGTTCCACCGTTTGTCGGTGGCTCAGACAAATTATTTTTCAGGATAATTATTATGGCCTTGACAAGGTCCAACCTTTTCCTGTCAAGGACCTCTACTGGGTCAATGGGTGATTGTTGGGCTTTTCAACATCAGCTAACTGTTTGCCAGATTTGCAAAGCTGCCATCTGGTCTTCTGTTTACTAATTTTTCAAGTTTGAGCAGGTGGATGTTCAAGACTCTTCTGATGCCAACTTTTGACGTAAGGTCATTCAGGCTGCAATTTGAGCTGTGGGCAGCCCCAGTTATGGTTATGGCTTTGTGGGTTTATTTGGTTTGCTGTGTTGCCCACCCCTTAAATGAACTGCTATTGGATATCTCAATTGTCTACTGATCCCGTGTCCCTTAATGAATGAAAACAAAACAGGATTATTTTTTTTACTTTCGTAAAATACGTTTCTTGGAGTACACAGACCTTACGCTTCTGTGTTTGTGTTCTACTTGCTACGTACTGCTTTTCTACATTACTGAATCATGCTGGGAGTGGAAGGAGCTACACCTGGCTGACCAGCAGCTTTTTTACTTGCTTACAGCGTCCAATTCCTCCAAAAGATGGCAGTTTAACCAATTGTCTCAGATTAAAACTGATCCTGTGTCACTTAATGAACTCCAAAAAATAGATTTGACAGTAAGTACAAAAATTCTGTTTTTTTAGTTTAGAGCTCTTCTGTAACTTGTAAACACTTGACTAAAAGCCATATGCGAAAGCAAGAGAAACACAAAGCATTTAATTTAGTAGAGGTTGTTAGAAAAATGCAAAACAATAAAGTTGGTGTTCTGAACACTAACTCCTTTTAAATGATAAGAACATGCATCATCACACTCATTTGAGCTTTTTGTGCTTCCATGTACACAAAAACACTCTTGTCCTTCTTTATTTACAACAGGTCAAGGGTAACAAGATAGTGCTGAGGGCAAAGATTCCTTTTGCAAAGCCTAGGAGGCCCCATGCTTCCATATCTTGATTTGTTTACCTTGAGATGACAATTTGGTGTTGCCTTGGGAATGACAAGAGTTCAGGAGGAGCAACCAGTGGAAAAGTTCAGCACCACATTCCCTTTACAGAAAAACAAAGGGAAAAAAAGAGATTTTAATTTGAGCTCTGTAAAACAGAACAAAACTGTGTTTCTATGCTAGATTAAACAATCATACAATATCTTGTAAAATGATTTGTACTGGCATGACCCAAATTAACCCCCAAACGTCCCTCTTCCCCTCTTCATCATGCTGCAGCATTCATTATTTTCTTTTACCTTGTTTCTGTAGCAAGAAAAAGCTTTTATTACTCCTTGTGACATCATCACCAGGTTTGTCAAATTCTTGCAGGGGCAATCAGTTCCTATTAATGTATACACGACTCCCAGAACTACATCTCCCAAAAACCCTTTCCCTATCCACAGTGTGGGGACAGGCTTTTGGGGGTCAAGGCAGCAGCATTGTTTTGCAGTAAGTTAGGAGCACACTTGATTTCTGGAAGGATCAACCGTAGGGATGCACCGATAAAGTTTTTTCATTATGTAGTACGAGTACAGATCATTTTTTTTCGGTACTCGCCGATACCAAATACCGGAAGTCCCATTAAGGAAGCCAGGTGGCGTGTAATTATTAGCCGGGAAGCCAGGCGGTGTGTAAACTAGATGACGATAAAGCATGGAGCTGACTTTCTGGCCAATCAGGAAACCGGGCGCCGTATAATGACGCAGCACGCGGCTTCCTGATCGGCCGGGAAGGCGGCTACTTGCTCCATCGTCACTTGTGACGAGGGAGCATGAAGCCGGCTTCCCGGCCCATCAGAAAGAAGTGCACTGCGTCATTACATGGTGCCCGGCTTCCTGATTCCAAATCCGAGTACGATTATTCGCCCAAATCCTCGGGATCGGCACCGATACTAGTATCAGTATCGGTGCATCCTTAATCAACAGTTTGCTTTTCAGTACTTGCAGCTATTTTAAGAGGTTAAAACATGGAGCTATCTACATGCACATATTTATAGAAGATACCCCAAACTGCCCTTGCTGACCTTCTGGCAGTCCCCTACCTCCCAAGAATGCCACCAAAGCCAAAAAATTATATATGGAACTTCCAGTTTGACATTCCCCTGCCCCTTTGCAATATGGCACTCGCATCATGAATGACCAATCACTAGGCTTGCTGTTCATGGTACCTTCTTTAAAGTGGCCCTTGTTGCCTCAAGTACATGTTCTTTTGAATAGAAAGAGCAGAATAATAAAAATAACTATATAACCAAACATTTAAAGACCAATTTCAAACTACCCAAAGACCACAACTGTCCAGGACGATCCATTCCAGTTCATCAGTTCTGAAACTAATCAGCTTGAAAACCATCTTTAGGGTGATCATACCTTGAACGATTCGAACATCTACCCGAATCTGGGGAGAATCATGCTGCAAAGGCTTTTCCTACTGGGCCAAAGCAAGCATTTTCAACTCTTGGAAGGGCTTCATATTGTACACAGATATTGTAACTATAATTTGCAACTAAATTTTTTTTCTAATGGGACCTAAATCTTTGAGGAGTAGTGAAGAACAACAGCTGCCTTGCGAACATTGCACCTGGCAGCAGGTTATTTCTTGGTAATACAGTAGTGGTTGGCCCAGGATAACCAGCATATCACACAATAATTCCCACTTCCTTCCCAGATTGGTTTGCTGTGGGTTCCTGGCGGTGTCTGCTGGTACGCAATACCATGAGATCATCAACTGCTGACCACTTTCTGATGACCACTTTATCAGTGTATTAATTCAAAATACAATGGTGTTTGTAACTGGAAAATGGAAGAGTTAAATGGTACATTTACTAGCTGTTGTCTTTTGTTTACTGAGCAAATTAAGTTTACTCATTTATGAAACGCTAATGCATGTCCAAAGGGTGTTAATTATCTACTATGTTATCTTTCACTTACAGGCTTTGTGTGAAAATATAGATACCTGTAAAGCATATGTTATGGCCTGTTATCAGTATACTTGCATGAGTTAAGGTATTTACTATATGCAATGTCACAAACATAAACGATTCTACTAGAGTAGATACAAATCCCAAGTTCAGCAAAAAGTAGAATGCAACCCAATAAATGTAATTTAGCTTAAAGTGACAATAAACTCAGGAATTAAATCTTTAAAATGCATAACCTTAACTATTAACACGAATTATCAAAAAAATATTTTTTGTGTATCACTCGGCTGTAGATTCTCAGATCATCTCTGAATTGGTGCTGACACTGTCCTTCCTTCTGGAGGGTGGCTACTTTTCTTTCCCATGGTCCTTGTGTGTAGAGTAGTCACCGCTCCAAACTTACTCCCGAGATGGACCACAATCTCACATTTAGTTTCCTCATTTGTATTGAAATTGTAGTCCATCACGGGAGCGAGCTTGGCAGGATCACTGTATGGCCAGCTTAATAAAAATAAAAATTCCAGTTTCCATCCATCCTGGTTTACACTGATGGAATAAAATTAGGTTTCAAAAGAGACACTTGTGTGCATGCACCCTTACAATCTGAATTGGCATATAAATACACCGATATAGTTATTTAACTCTGCAGGGGTGTTTATGGTCTGTTATGTGTCAGATTTCCTGTCATCTGAATTGCAGGTTAACACAAAATTAATAGTTCAACTGTGCATAGGTTAATCACCTTCTTGTGTCTTCAGGGAACCAGCAATGAGACCAAAGCCAAGTGATTGAAGCTTACACCTCATTTTGTATTCTCCCAATTGGAAAAATAAATTGTGTGTTAGGTGCTGAGGTGGGACAGGCCTACCTATACAGGGCAAATGAACAGGTTTACTTTAATGCAGACCTCCACAGATGCATTAAATGTACCTTTGTTTCACTCGCCTGCTGCTGTGTTCAGTGATGGAAGTTAAAGAAAAGCCCTGCGTCAATTTAGAATCATAGCTTACATGGGATTGGGTCCCCATGTGGCAGCGCTGATTGGCCCACCGCTGTCACATGCATCTTCATGCCCAGTATTTCCTTTGGCTCCCAGTTCTGGACAGAGTGACGGGGATGGGAAGGTTAGTATATGCTGGGGGTAAATGGGGGCTTAAATTAAACCAGTTGCCTGTGCCTTGGACTGTGCTCAAATGGACAATGCAAAGTTTGCTTTAAAGCCGGCATGAAGCTTAAATAGGAAGCAGCAAGACACATTCCATTGCCTTAAATAGCTTACATTTAGTATTCTTATTATGATTAGTAGTGAACTAGCTCCACAAAGGCAGCACAAAGTGGCACCTTGACCCTGGCATGTGGCTCTCCTTTATTTATACAGTCATGGCCAAAAATATTGGCACCCCTGCATTTCTGTCAGATAATGCACCACTTTGCGCAGAAAATTGTTGCAATTACAAATGTTTAGGCATTCTCATGTTTATTTCTATTGATTGTATTGGTATGACACAAAATTAACAGCTTTTTGACAAAACAAAATTACAGCTTTTTGGTAAAGCCCATCATTCTACTGTTTTCAGAAAAAGAAATGAGGCCTTTAAAGAAAAAAATACAGTCCCTACAGTCAAACATGGTGGAGGTTAACTGATATTTTGGGGTTGCTTTGCCGCTTCAGGCACTGGATGTCTTGATTGTGTCCATGGCATTATGAAATCTGAAGACTACCAAAGAATTCTGGGGTGTAATGTAGGCCCCAGTGTCAGAAAGTTGGGTCTCCGTCAGAGGTCATGGGTCTTACACATGTCAAAAAGCACCCAGAAATGGTTTCAGACAAAGCGCTGGAGAGTACTGGACTGGCCAGCAATGAGATCCAAATCCCATAGAGCATCTGTGGAGAGATCTCAAAACAGCATTTGGGAAAAGGAACCCTTCCAATCTGAGAGACCTGGAGCAGTTGGTGAAAGAAGAGTCCTCCAAAATTCCTGTAGAGAGGTGTAAGAGACTCATTGATGGTTACAGGAAGCCATTGATTTCAGTTATTTTTTCCAAGGGCTGTGCTACCAAATATTAATTGAAGGTGCCAATAATTTTGTCCATTCCATTTCTGGAGTTTTGCGTGGAATGTGTCAGGTTTGGCTTTTTCTTCCTCCACTTTTTTTTTGTCTGCGCAAAGTGGTGCATTATCTGACAGAAATGGAGGGGTGCCAATATTTTTGGCCATGACTGTATGTATGCAGAAGGAGACCTCTGTTTTTTAATTGTGTTTCTTTTGCAGGCTACAGGGATGACCTCTGAGAAACATCTGTATTTGGTATATAGCTGTGTTACACTCTATATAGTGTGATAGGAGTATCACAATAATTTGGGATGTAAAACAATGCACACATGAACAAAATCTAATTTGCAGCTTAGTTTGATCTTCACTTATACAGTAAAAAAATAAATAATTCCAATAATTAGATTCTTGTGTCATTAGTAGTCTGTTTTTTCTTCTAACTTTCTCCAGGCTTTGTGTAGCTTCAGCAGAGGGAAACAATTGTAGGTTACACACATCTTTCTTAACTTATTGCAGAGGCAGTCTTCCCACTCTTAATGAGGGTAATTTGACTTGCTTGAGGGATTACAGTTCTTAAGAATTAATGCAGCTATCCAATTCAGAGATTTAAAGAGATCTGAGATTTTTCACAGGTCGTATGCTATTGAATGTGCTCCTATCACATAGCAGCTAATGGACTTGAACAGCAGACTGTCATTTACTCTTCCTTCAGTCTATAGCACGTTTGCCCTTGATGGCGAGTCTACTTTCCCCAGCTGAGCAGCTTATATTGTACTAAGTGGTATATTTGTGTCATTCCTCACTGATAGTATCCTATTTCCAAGAGCATTAATTACTGCTCCTAGAGTAAGCTTATCTTTCCGACTTTCTTAATTACAAGCTGGAATCCAGTGTTCTAGCATTAGGTATTTGCCTCTAGAATTAAATGGATCTCGGCGTGACAACATTTACCATGAATGGGTCTGTCTCCCGTGTAGTAGATTGTCTTAATGTAGAACTACAGGCAAGCAGCCGAATACACAATTTTTATATGTGTACATCCGAGTTACCTGAGAAAAGAATTGGAAATTCTGTTTAACCATTGTTAAGATTCATTCACCGCTGCTGGAGAGCCCAGCCAGGTCTCTGACCACGCTCTTGTCTACTGCAGTTAAAGCAACATAGGTTGGTACTGGACGTGTCCCATACAGAAATACGCAACAGTTCACACACGCATATATAGATAGATATATATAGATATCTATCTAGATAGATAGATAGATAGATAGATAGATAGATATCTATATATATATATGTGTGTGTATATATATATATATATATGTATATATATAT
>NW_017306892.1:696379-723695 GCF_000935625.1 Nanorana parkeri
GATAGATAGATGTGTGTGTGTGTTTTAAATGTTTATCAATAGTCGTTGCATCTGCCTGAGACATCAGACTTCTAGCACACAGGTGATCCTTTAAAAACAAATGTTTTAAAATTATACATTTTAAATCTTTTTCAAATAATATGTACTCTACACAATCTTGGTTTTGCAAAATAACATTTAATACATGAAAATGTATTCCCAGACCACTATAAGTTATCTAAAACGACAGCAGCCACTGCTTGCTTTGCAGCTCCCTTTGTCTAATTGAAACATCCTATTGAGCCATCTGAAAAAATGGAAACAATTCTGATGATTTAAGTGGTGTAAACAAGGGGCTTCTTTCAACATTGTATCTGCAGAGTTACAATGCTAAATGTAAAGAGGAACCTTAAGCTGGCCGTACTGTGTTTTTTTTTTTTTCTGTCAGCCAAATCTAACAGGTTCCTCCATCCACGCTAAACAGCATGAATGGAGAAATATCCTGCTACGGCTATTGTATTCTGGGAGCCGGCATCCACTGCTGAAAGAATACATGAACACTGACTGCAGCGAAAAATGTTGGCCTGTCTCCTTCATCAAAAGCTGATTGAATAATTAACTTTTGTCAACTAGCAGGTTCGGCCTGAAAACAAAATATTAATATTTAATGTTTCATAGTTACAAAAAAGGAAAAAAAAACATTGTATCCTCTTTTTTCATCATATCTTTATGCATCTTAAAAATATAAAAAAAACATTTAGCAATCTACCATACATTTGCTTCATCGGTCTCCGAGAAATAAAAAAAATAAATACACATTTCGTACATCCGCAATACATTTACATTTCCCCATGTTTTATCCCTTTAAGAATGTTACAAGTGAATCTGCCTGAAATCTGTTGATCTCCTAACTTCCTGTTTGGTGTGACAACACAGTGTTTTTGCTGCCCTGCTGTTTCCAGCAGTGTTGTCAGCCCTGCCTGCTGGACTACAGTACCCCATTGAACCTGTTTAATTCTCTGTCCCACTCCACATGCATACATTGATTTCTTTCCCAGCACAGCAGTGCTGCAGCCCTGATTTCAAGGAGCCTATACACACACACTGTGTTTAAGGAAAGTGCTCTTGGAAGATGTAGTTCTGGGGGCATGCCTACCTAGATACTGAGCTCCCAGCGGCTGCCCTTGCAAGAATTTTACAAGCACGCTGATGAAGTCACAAGTTGTAATTGAAGCTGTTTCTTATTACAGGAACACGATAAAATATTAATAATTATGGAACATGTTTTAGAGGGGGGAGGATAATGGGAGGGTAATGGCTGGACATACCCTTTAATTATCAGAAGGTTCTGGATGTGATATGTCTTCAGGCAAGTTGGAGAGAACACCCCGAAGTGCCACTTTGGATCTCGACAGGTTAACTGTTGCCAGCGAGTCATCAGAACTGCTGCAGCGTTAAGAAACACATCAATGTATAGAGCGGAGACATCTGATCATTTCTTTCAGCATTACCATAACGTGCATATTCCAAGGATGGTTTGCTTCAATTTTTGCAGATGCTTCATTCCTGCGAGGGGCATTTTTTTTCTCGGAAACCCATAACTATGTCGTTTAAAGTGATTCGTACAATTTTTACAAAAATTGCTTACTTGACATTGATCACTAAGGAACGGATGCCCTGCAATTAGAGAAGGTTCCTATGAAACGCAAAGGAAGTGTCTTACTGAGGCATTAAAACTCAAGGAAATTTGATTTCTTTTTTCCCTTTGCTATAATCTGGTGTATTTGTACAACTGAGTAAGCGGCTTTTACGACAACTGTTTTTCAACTTTTAAAATCTTGAGTGTTCATGCAGATATAAAAGACACAAATTATAGCAGCTTTGTATTCATAAATTCATTATTTGTTTAAATATAAACAGTGAAAGTACTCGATTTGACTTGGTGTCAACCCCTTGCAGTCCTTGAGATCAGAATGGAGGAGGGAGAAGTTGCCAGTCAGTTGCAAGGAACATGCTAATAGGGGGAGAGAGCAGCGTGACTGAGAAATCAGCTTATCAGTTTGCAGCTTCTCCTTTCTCTGACCAATCACAGGCTGTGGGAGGGACAAGACCTGTACATGTTACTTGACTGTAGCAGACAAAAATCAGGTCTTCTGCTCTGCCAGAAAGGACTGTGCTGTGTAAATATCAGGACAATAATACAAATCATTTGATAGGTAAATCAGCTCCATTATATGCATTTTATCTCTGTATTTAGGTGTTTGAAAGCAAGGGAGATTCCTCTATTCATGCTGTTTAGCTTGGATCAGGGAATCGGCTGATGTTTCCCATTGAGTCTGCAGGGCTACGTGTGTTTGGCTATCATTAGAAAAGAATTGGTCCCTTTTGGCACCATGCAATTCTTCCTGTAGCCACACTCAGGGTCATCCCTATAATGAGAAAGCCTGAGGTTGCCTCAGGTGGCTTTTTTTTGGGTCATATGGGGAAGGGGGGCAGCAGGCAGAGTGAGATAGCCACTCTGCTGCAAAATGTTTGAAGTGTGCTTGCCACCCCCTTTCCGTCCAGAGCGTCCAAGGTGGCTATGATCCAGGCGGGGAGACGTGTAAGGGCCATACACATCTCTCCACCCCGCTCTTACCAACCTGAGATGCTCCGGCCGGCATCCCACCGAGCTCCTGGCAACAAATGTTGTCACTGCTTCCTAGGAGCTAGGCAGAATCCTGGGAAGAGTTTCCCAGGTTACTAAGAGCGAGTTACTAAGCGATGCAGAGCTCTGGCACATCTTCCTGTCTAGCTCTTAGCGGCGTCACTGTCCACCAGCACCACCCTCACCACCACTGATTTTTTTTTTTAAGAGCCCGTGGACGTGCATCATAAAACAAACTTCCCCCTGTGAACAAAAAAAGTGAACCGTGAAATCACAGCACACAAAAACGTGCACAAGGGTGCTTGGTCCTTCAATAAAGAAGGGACCTCGAATTCCCGACCCCCCGGGGCGCAAGGCTCCTGACAGGGGTTGAGATACTTTGGTCCACCAGCCCGGAGACTGGCGGACCCCGCTCCTTCGGGGACCTGCCGAAACAGGTCCCACCCAGTAGGGAGCTCTCCCGAAGAGAGACTCCCTGGTTCGGGAGAAGGCAGAGAACCCTATATTAGGGCACAGAATCTCCTCCCCAGCATCGGGAATAGGCCCTGAAGGAACCTGCACCCTAAGCAATCTGTGGGTCAAAATTTACAAAAACACAAAAATGTGCCAATCGTGCATGAGGTGCATGAGGTGCCAGTGCACCACGCTGACAGGCCCTAGGGGCCGGGTGCTAAAAAATTGCCCCGGACTAGCCATAAGGCCTGTCCAAGAGGCGTTGTGCAGAAATTGCAAGGTGGTGTGTGACCAAGTGCACAGTGAGTCAAAGTGGGTCTCCCACACCCAAGTGACTTTCTGAGCACCCCTGGGACGCCACCCCCAGGGGGCACAACACCACGGGCTCTGCCGCCTCCCAACCCTCTAGCCTCGACCAAGCTTCGCAGCCATTCCCATCAGAAGGTAGTGCCGTCAGGGGTCCATCCCTACCACCGGTGACAAGCCCAGCATCACTGGGCCAGAATCTAACCAGGAGGGACTGTACCCCATCTGACACCCACCAATTACGCCGGTAAATACTAAGCCACCATCCTAATCACCTCGAGAAGGAGTGGTGTCGTTCTTCCACCGGCAACTGATAAGAACAGATACTACACTTGATCTTAGCCAAAAGGCCGAGTGCACCATCCAGCAACACCCCCTACCACCACCAGGCAGCTAAAAGGCAAGGGGCGCCCCTGGCCACACTTGTTATACATCAGTGTGAAAAAGCATCCGGGCAAATTAAACTTGTCATTATTTCATATTTATCTTGTAAAGGCAAAGGTGTGAACAACTCACTGTAAAAGACTTACTTAGCACAAAGTGCACACGCATAGGAGCACAAAGTGAAACTTAAGCTCGGTTTCTAAGAAAAATCTGATCAGTTTGTTCTAAGCTTTTTTAAGTGTTAATCGCATTATTATATTTACATAATAAGGACAAAAATCTGTAGAACAAAGCTCTTTTTGCTTTTAAAGAAATGTATAGCCCTTTAATGTTTTTCTTTAAACATTTTTCAAAAGATATGCTTGATGTGTTTAGTCTTATGAATGCGCGTTAACCTTATTAAAAACTGTTCTGTGTATAATCTGTAATTATATACTATGTATATAAGGGCAGCCGTATTTGATGACTATATACTCAGGCTGTACTTCTTGTTTGCAGTGCTACAGAACAATTTTGCTTTACTGCCTCTTCTCACAATACAAGTCTATGAGTCAGTTTACGTCACTGGTTGCCAGGAGCTGGGCAGGATGTATGGCCCTTAGACATCACCTTGCCTGACTCTTGGCAACCTGGGACACTCTGGCCGGAAATCCGCCCAGCCCACGGCAACCAATCATGTCACTGGTTGCCAGGAGCTGGTTGGGACACTTACTCCCTGCCCTAGGGCAACAACTCTGCTCCTACATAGATAACAGTATAATAAGTAAGCGCCCTGGGACAGGAAGTGTGTTACTGGCAGGATCACCAGGGCAAAAAAGGCTGAAAAACAAAAACGAATGCAACCACATCTAAAGGTTGGTGAGTCCGATGACGTCACTGGTTGCCAGAAGCTGGGCAGGACGTCCTTACATGTATGGCCCTTACACATCACCACACCCGACTCTTAGCAACCTGGGACACTCTGGCCGACATTCCGCCCAGCCCCCGGCAACCAATCATGTCACTGGTTGCCAGGAGCTGGTTGGGACACCTATTCCCTGTCCTAGGACGACAACTCTGCTCCTACATAGATAACAGTACAATAAGTAAGCGGTGTCACCCTGGGACAGGAAGTGTATTACTGGCAGGATCACCAGGGCAAAAAAGGCTGATAACCAAAAACTAACGCCACCACATCTAAAGGTTGGTTATCTGATGTATTATACTTTTTTGTTCTTGGGTTTAACACTTAAAAGAGCAAATGTTGGGCAAGGTGGGATGTTATTTATTTTCTGTAAGAACCAAGGGCCGTGCTGCCTTTGATTTACAGTGACCCCCCCCTATGTAAAAGTAATGTATGTGTTCCACATGAGTTGAGCCAGACCTTAGGTCTCGTTCACACCTAGGCGTATTGCATATGCGTGTCTGATTCGCTGTAAAAAAAGTTGCGCGACCGTCGCGCGTTTCCGAAGGCTACTTGGCTGTATCCCAATGGAAACGCGCAACAAAACGGCCCAAAGTAGTACCTGTACCTTTTCAGGCGTGGGCCGTTTTGTAGCGCGTTAGGGACGGGCGGAAATACGCCAAGGTGGGAACGAGACCATTGAATACAATGGGATCTATATTTTTGAGCGTTTTGTAGAGCGGTCTTCGAGCGCAGAACGCGCTACAAAACGTTCAGGTGTGAACAGGGCTAAAGTATTGGGAGCCATCTACAAATACAGACAACAGACAACAGATGCCTCCTATTATACTTGCTAAGTGATTGGCTTTAAAATGGAGCAGTACAGCCCTGGTCTAGGATGCGAGCAGGCCCCACCTGGACAAAGGGATCATTTTGAAGACATCACAAGGTGTCTGCACTTCGGCATTGTTGTTATCTTAGAAATATTTTAGGACAGGTCAGGTTCACTGTAATGTACACCACATTGACAGCGTGATATTTCAGGTACAATGCATTTTTTTTTTGTTTTGTTACATGCTACTCATCCTTCAAGCCCCTCGTTCTGGATAACGGAGACTTCTGGTTGTGACAACAAGGGTTAATTATGAAGCCAGCTTCCGCAAAAAGCCAAATAAATAAATAATGTATAAATTTCACTTGTGTTGGGACCAAAAAGAGGCAGCTAGGAGCAACATCTTAAGACTACCAGACGCCAAGGCACTGTAATTGTGATAGAATATCCTTTCCTGATAGTCACTGACCTTGCCAAAAGTGTGCTGTCATTAGAAAGATGCCTTTCATTGTTTGTTTAAAGCCGTTACAAAGAAGTGTTTCAGAGTCACAGCAATTTTTTCTTTATTTTTTGCCCCAATCAAATACAAGAAATTTGTTGTTAGAAAGATGTTTTTAAAAAATAGGTCGGGACATTTTTAACAACCTGTAATATATAAAATAGGGTGTTTCACAGAGACCTTAAAATGTAAAGCAACATATGTGCTTGAGAATTCTGAGATCTTTTACACAAAAATGCCTTTTTAAATGTACTTTTCCGATAATTGACACACATGTGGACTGTTCCTGAATGATTTGACTGGTGGAAAAATCCCATCACGTGTATTTGTATATGAGGTTCTTGATGATCCAGTTAGGGCTTCAGGATCCAATCTATATTGTAGGTTATGTGGCATCACCTGTGAGTGAACAAGACACTAGGCCAGAGGTTCTCAGACATTCTAAACAAAGGGCCAGTTCACTGTCTGTCAGTAGCAGTAAACAATGCCCCAGGCTCAGTGGTCAGAGGGAGTAATAAAAAAAAATCACCTAGAGTGTGTGGTAGCAGACAGGAGAAATAGTGCCCCATTGTTGGCATCATTGGGATTAAAAGTGACCCATGGTTGGTGGGATTGGGAGGAATATTGCCCCATCGTTGGTGTCAGTAGGAAGAATAGTACCCCACTGTTGGTGTCACTGAGAAGAATAGTGACCCATCATTGGTGTCATTGGGAGGAATAAGGAGAAATTCTGCCGTTTAAGTCATTTTTCGATTTAATGCTGGAGCCTAAGGGCTGCACAATAGGTACCAAATAACCACATACGGCCCTCAGGCCATAGGCTAGGCGCCAGGGACCTAGCTATCCAATGATTTTTAGCATGAGCACCATGCACACTGTCAGGGTTATCCGTGATTATAATTATTATTATTATGATGATACTGGATTTCTATAGTGCCAACAGTTTGTGCAGCGCTTTACAATATTAGGAAGACATTACAATCACAAGTCAAGACAAGATGTTAAGGAGGGCCCTGCCCCTGAAGGCTTACAATCTAAAAGGGAGGGGCAAGTGATACATGAGGAGGGAGCTGTGTGGGGATGAATTGTTTGAGAATGTGATGGTTGAGCGGTTAGGTTGAGGTGGTATACTCTTCCCTGAAGAGATGAGTCTTTAGGGAATGCCTAAAGGCAGTCAAGGTGGGCGACAGACGGACAGGTTAGGGTAAAGAATTCCAGAGGATGGGAGAGACTCTAGAGAAGTCCTGGAGGCGAGCATGGGAGGAGTTGACAGGGCTTTAGTTGTTCTTTAAAAATAAGCTCTCGTTCTTGAAAAAGCTCAGCAATCACTGTTCAGGAAGAAGCACAAAATGGTTGGCACTTCCTTAACATCAGTCCCCAAGAGTCCCTGGCACAGTGCAGGTATTGGTACTTTTTTTATTTTCATAAGGTGATTTATGCTGAACTTTGCAATAAACTCACACTATTCTTTTGCTTTAAGCAGTTTTTTTTTTTTTTTACAGCCAAGGTTATCTAGCTGCTCCCAAAATTCCCCATTTAACCTTGACATGCTCAGTGATAACATCTTTTATGGAGACAGTGTCCAAAATCTGTTTGAATCATCTTCTGTGTTCATGGTTTACACCTCTGTGGAGTCTTGTGTCATGTATCTGTCTTCCTATCTTTTTAACTACTACAGCACTTTTTTTCAGCTGAAAATAAAAATCAGATCAGTGTACTTTTTAATTGAGTTAATTAAAATAATGCTGAATCAGAGACTGATATTTCTGCAGCGATAATGAATATTAAGATTGTGACCAAAAAGTGGACATTTAACAGGCGATGAAACTAAACTGCTGTTTAAACATCACTCCAGGCAAACAGCTAAATACATGGATGATATATACACTAGGGATGAACCGATACTAGCATCGGTATCGGTGCCGAAACCCAGTATTTGGGCGAGTATGCGTACTCGCCCAAATGCTCCGATACCGAAACTTCCAATATTTTTTATTGTTTTTACAAAGGAATATCTTAAATTAATATACAGTATATATTCATACTAGGGCCTTCTTCAGATTACCATGAAAGCAGCTGGTATTTATAGCACATACATGCTCAATCTTTTCTGTCTTGTGGCCCCAACTGAGCATTACTTTTTTTTTCTCAAGGAAAGCAAAGTTTGTGTTTACTGTTGTTTGAAACCCCCAAATAACAGGGTTTCCAAATGGCAATCCATTCAAGTAATACTACACTACATAGCCAACGGTTTGTGGACATCTGACCATCAAACTTATATGAGCTTGATGAACATCCCATTCCAAACTCATGGATGTTAATAGTGAGTTGCCCGCCCCCTTTACAGCTAGCTATAAGAGCCTCCACTTTTCTGGGAAAGCTTATCACAAGATTGTGGAGGGTGTCTTTGGGAACGTGTGCCCATTCAACCAAAGAGCATTTGCGAGGTCAAGTAGTGATGATGGACGAGAACACTTGGCTTGCAATCTGCCTTCATGGCAAAGGTGTTCAGTAGGGATAAGGTCAGGAGTGTATGCAGGCCACTCTAGTTCCTCCAAACCAAACTCCTCAAACCATGTATTTTTGGAGCTGGCTTTGTGCACCGGAGTGCAGTCATGCTGGACCAGAGAAGGGCCTTCCCCAAACTGTGTCCACAAGTTTGGAGGTGCAGAATTGTCTAAAATGTATACTGTACCACTAACCGTTACCCTAACTGGAAAAACCTGAGCTTATTAATTTGAAGGGATGTCCAGATACTTTTGGCTGTATATTAGGTGTAATTGTCAGGTGTCCACAAACCTTTGGTCTATATATTGTATATCTTTCAATTTGGGGACTTCAGTTGACCTCCAACTGCGTAGGTTGCACACCTATGTTAAAACATTCGTTGTTCTACAATGGAACCAGTGTTGGGGATGGGTGTTCTTTTAAAGTTGGGATGGGTTTTCTTTTAAAGTTGATCTTGCTGGTGATATGTATTGTAGTAGAATTTGTTGGTATATTGCAGTAAGCACTGTTTGCTTTGTAATGAATAGAATAGAATGTATTTTCTCTTTTTGGTCAGTCAGCCATGACATTTGTAGCTGGCAATCTTGCTGATGGCTGACTGCTCAGATATGTTGGGTGCCATAGCCCGCTGGCTATCTCTCCCTTTCTCTTTCTCTCTTTATCTCTCTATATCTATCTATTTATCTGTACTGTTGCCAAAATAAATATGGTTGTTGTCAAGAGTCCTATGGTAAACCCCCACTGGGGATCAGCAGCTTCCGTAAAACAAAATGCTCACAACAGCTAAAAGGAAAAAAAAAAACACATAAAAAGCAATTGAAAAGCACAAGAGGACTGCGCTCCTCATGCCGTCTTTTATCTCAAGAAGGAGAAATTGTTTCTAAACTGTTTGAAATCTTATTACTGTATTTATTCCGAACCTGCGCACATAATGTTCAGCCATGGGGAAAACGGGCAAAACAGTTGTTGATGGACTTAGCGGAGAAGCTGGATTAAATAAGCATTAGTCTAACGGAGCTGATTACAGGAATATGAAAATGCAGTATCTTAATGGTACATATTTTTATGTGGCAGCCCAGTTGCTTTTCATTTTGCGGCTAATACTTCTAGTCTTATGACTCATTTACTTCTTTAATTACCTTTTTCACGGGGCGGCACAACGGTATATTAATGTGAATGATTTTTACTGCCCGTTTATCATACAATGGCCCCAGAAGTTGAAAGGCATAATTGACTCGGAAGAATGGCTCATGGAGGAAACAATATTCCGTTGACGGTTTTTCATGTAGCCTGTGTTGACGTTTATGAGTTTACACTATGCTGCAGGAGCAATAAACACAATTTTCTTTCAATAACAGGAAAGAGAGAATTCGGGAATCTGTTGTGCGACAAGACTTGTTCATTTCTTTACTCAATTTATGTAATGCGTTGGGAGTTGCTCTGGAGTTAGCGGCTGTGTTTTTATTTCTCCTTTTATTCGCGTTTAAGCTACGGTTGCTGTTTACGCACACTGTTTTTGGAATGCTGTCAGCTGTGAAATGGGATTATAAACATAACAACAAATAAAGTACAAATGGAGAAATATGGAGGCTGCTATTGCTGAACCTCTTTTAAGAACACTAGTTGCCTGGCCGTTTCAGTCAGGTTGGCCTGAATGACGGATAATCTGATTGGGCAGAGCTACAGGGCTTGGGTAGTGATAGAGCTTGCCCCCCCTCCCCCCTGTCTCCCATGCGTTCCTGCTAGCAAGTCAGGTAGCCCATCATTGTGATGGCTCAGTAGGAATGTGTGGCAGGCAGGAGGGAGCTGGCAATGCCAACAGTACCCATTGCCCATTCAGAATGGCTCAGCATTGGTGGAGGGGAATCAAGCCTCACTAGTTGCCTGCATTTTTTTCCTACTAGCAGCTCTTTTTTTTTTATTTAAGAGATTAACTTACCTGTTTCTTGCTGTAAAAAGAACAGAAACAAAAATACTGTATCCAAGCTCCCTCACGGAAAATCTAAAGCTGACCATACACAGGTTACCTTTTCATCAGCGTGTGACCCTGTCAGGAGAAAAGTGGATTTTTTTTTTATGGAGAAGGAGAATGGGGGGTCTGAAAAATCTTGGCAGAAAAGTGACTGTAGCCAATCACCCACCGCTGTCAGAATATAATATACCAACAGGGGTATTCACGCTGTTTGTGTTGATGGGGGAATCCAACGTTTTTTCACATCCAGCCCCCAAGGTGCTAAATTCAAAAAACTCATAGCGGCTGATGTATAAAGGCTTTATCCAATGTATAGCTAAGCAAATCCCGTTCGCACAAAATGACGGCCCCTAGATGGCGCAGAGGAGCATGGGAAATGTGCATACTCCTCTAGCTCCACCTAGCTGCTGTAATGGTGTGTGAACGGCATTTGCCCAGCTATATGCTGGGTGAAGTCTTTATACATCAGCCCCATAGTGTATAGAGCATCACTCTATGTTACCTTGAGAAAAGGACCCTGAGAGGCCCCAAAACATCGGTATATATGTCTATGACGCTGTGCTTCATATTAAATGTGTGAGACTCAATTACATGTCTGTGTGTTTTTAGCGTGATTTTGCTCCTAACGACGGTCTTCTCCTAGTAACTACCTTTTCATTGGCTAAAAGAGGCAAAAAGATCTTCAGAATAGCATGGAAAGGCTGTGAATATGGCCTTAATATGGTGTTATAGTTAGGACTGCCTGGTATCGGTTGCTACCTCAATTACTATACCGCTGACTGCTATTTCTCCATCTTTACCAGTATTAGTAAATCAGTGTTGGTTCATATAGAGGCAACATACCATCTTCAGAGCTATCACTATAACACTTTATTTATCCCTGCAGTGAGTCAACTTTTATCACAGCCCATGATTCAGAATTTCTGAGTAAATTGTAGGTCAAGTCGACCTTTTCATTAACATGGCTGGGCTGTGCGTTCCTTGATCTTCTTTCCGTACTGTAGCTCGGCTATACTCTTGGGGCATATGACACTGATTGATTTAACAGACTTCAAATGGCTTTATAACTGTCCGTTTCTCACCCTATCTGGCCACTAATAAGCCGGGCCACGTCTCTCGGCAGTGTGATGCTATGCCTCTTCCTGCGGCATCTACATGTGTGACAGTTAATTGTTTAATTACATGTTAATTTGAGAGTCCATTGCACTCAGGCCTGTTGCAGTCATGCAGTTGACACGAGTTAATAATAATTGTCGTTTATTAATTTCTTAACAAAAGTGCACCTTTTTTAACACTACAATTATGACAGGAGAAGGATATATTCAGGGTGATGTCAGAGGGGCATTGTGGCTCTTACACTGACAAGCGATGGGTCTAGAGCAATTCCAGGCAAGAAGTGAAACCAATCAAAAAGCTTGTGATTCTATTAAGCAAGCACTGCAGCTGTGCAAAAAGTCTACTCCGTTTACGTTAAAGCTCAGACATTTCCACAACACAAAGCTGCAAATGGGCCCTTAAAGTCCATTTATTTTAGAAAGCAGCCACAGCCAGAGTAGAAAAGTCTGTCCTCTGCCAGCATGCTGTAGAGAAGGACTTTTGCTCTTTGTGTAGAAGCAGTGGTCTCTCTCCAGGGGGTTGTCATTCCCCTTGCTAAGTCACAGCTTGTGCTTTCTAGAAGGGGCTTTGCTGATTGCAGAGCTATAGGACTGACAAAGCAAGGAGCATGTTGGACCTCTGCAGAGAGACCACCCTGAGTAGGCAAGGTTACAGCATCTTTACTGCTTGGAAAGCATATGTCAATATTTGATTGCCCACAGCCTGACCACATTTCTAGCTGCTTTCTTTGATGAATGTGTACAATTTGCTGGTCAGAAAATGTCACCTTCCTCCCTGCCGTTATGGCAATGTGAAATAACTGTAAGAAAAAGTTTGCCGGTGCAGTGATGGCATTGACGTTTCTTTATGAGGTTGCTGAGCTTTATGGTCAGTGACAGGTTGAGGAGTTCAGGGTGGCTGGGAGTACCGCTGCTGCGCCATCTACTCAAAGCATGCCAGCTAACAACAATGAAATAGCCATACAGTCCGGTTAGTCAACAAAATTATGCAAAGAGCAGTAACTGAGTCCCAAGCGCAAGAGACACAAAGTAATCGGTTTACGAATTGCCGAAATCAGATGAGTAAATGATAAATGGCTGACTGGCAATGGTGCCACTTGAAGGGAGGGTGCCGCTTAGTGGGTCAGTGAACGTTTGACGACCTACAGAGGTACGCCTCTCCCATACCCATCTCCCCGCCTGGCTCTTAGCAACCAGGGATGCTCAGGACGGGGTCCCGCCCAGCTCCTGGCAACCAGTGACGTCACTGTTTGCCAGTAGCTGGGCAAGACACCGGCCAGAGTGTCCCAGGTGGCTAAGAACCAGACAGGGAGATGTGTAAAAACCATACAGATCTCCCTACCCAGCTCTTAGTGCGTGGGAAGATGTGTATGCAGGCATAAAGCTGTGGCCATAGTCCCACCCAGCTCTTGGCAACCAGTGTCATCACTGGTTGCCAGGAGCTGGGCGGGGTGGGACTATGGCCAGAGAGTCCCAGGTTGCTAAGAGCCAGACAGGGAGATGTGTAAGAACCATACAGGTCTCCCTACCCAGCTCCTTGCAAGCATAGTGTGTGAGGAGATGTGTATGCAGGCGTAAAGCTCTAGCCATAGTCCCACCCAGCTCCTAGCAACCAGTGACATCAGCTGGTCGGGGAGGCTGGTCAGAGAGTTCCAGGCGGGGAGATGTATATGGCTAATAGCAAGCTGGAACGTTCTTGCCGGCATTCCGCCCAGCTGCTGGCAACCAGTGACGTCACTGGAGCAACCTCCCCTGCTGGCTATTATATTCTGACAGCCAGCTTCTGCTGCTGTCAGTATACCTGAACAATGATTGCAGATTGGCTGCAGTGAGTGTTCGGTTGACAAATTCCCGTTCGTGTCCTTTGGTTTTTCACTGAACGTTTGTCAAGCCAGGTAGTGCCTGCAGCGCGACCCACAGATCGATTTTTGGCAGATTCAGCAGTTTATCCTTTACATCTTCTGTAATGATAAAGAAAACCCAGCAGGGAAAGCAAGTTTACTGACCCGTGGACTGCAGAGATCTCACCAATAAATTCCACTTGAGGTTTCAGAATGGTTTAACTCTCCAGTATCTAACAAAACTGAAACATCTGTTTTGGGCGGACTAGCCCTTTAACCCAAATTGATGACATTTATAATAAGCTGAACATTTTCTCAGTAATGCTAAAAAATGGAAGGACCATAGATTCCCTTTAAAGAAGCCATTGTTGAAGGGACCTCTGGATTTCAAGATCTCATTTTTCTTCTCCTGCTGAAATAAAACTGACGCGTTCCCCTTCCATTATGTCACTCAGTTTATGAGGAAGGAAGGGATTGAGGTCCTGCAGTTTTGTCCCACAGTCAGAGCCTGCATCTGAAAAGAAAAGTCCCCCCTGCCATCTGTGAACAAGGCCGGCGTATACAAACAAGGAGGCCAAGCCGCTGTAAAGTCAACCTGTCAGACTGTACATAGCTGCACTGACCTCCCCGGCTCGCAGGGCAGTTGGCTGTACCAGGCACTGAGTGCGCACACATCTTTGTAAAGGAAAACTTGAGGGGGGTGATGTTTACTTTCTTCCCTCTGTGTACCTTCCTGGGGCCTCTGCTAGTTTATACTAAATCTTCGCTTTGACACAACTCTGTTCAGCCTGAAGATGATTGCATGTAACAAACAATAAACCTTGAGATGTGGGAAACGGGACGTTTCAGGAAGCAAGATGTCTGCAACCTGTGTCTGTGTGCAAGCATCCGCTGACAAGGCATGCTGGGACCGGTGGCTCTTCCACAGCCAGAGAGATAAAGTGCTTGAATTTCAGTCAAATCCTGCTAAATTGGTCAGAATTCAAGCTGTTGGGGACCTGCTGGCAACACTCTCTTCGACAAAGGTCAATTTTTCAAGTTGAACTGAAAATTGTTGGCTGAGGAGTAACTGCAGCCATCGTTCGGGTATTTGGAGTCAGTATATATTAGCCTGGAAGGTGTCATTCCCCCATCTATGGTGTTTAACGTAGATAGAGAATCAATAGTGTTTTCACGTTCAGCCCACGGGAACACTACCAGTGCATGACAAGCTTTAGTGGAGGCTCAAACCACATGCTGTGGTGTGTTGCCCACATGTGTTGCTGTGTTTTGGGACTTTTGGGTGCTGCAGCATGTTACAATGCACTCAGTGCAATAAACTGCTGCTTGCCCCACTGTAGGGATGAGCTCCGATTTGGAACGAACCCGGTCTGAACCTGAGCTCCTCCAGAACACAGAGCTCCTTCCGTGCCACGCAGTCGGCTGTGAACGGGGAATTCCCTTGATGTACTCAAAGGGTCGGGATGCAGTGACGTCATTGTCCTTTTAGGGCCTCATGCCTATGTTTGGCAAATGACATCAGCACAAGCATCCTGCCCCTTTGTTTATAGCTGCTGTAGGGTGGAAAATGCCCAGCCCGCAGCTGACTGGATGGAAGTTCTTCTTTGGAGGAGCACAGGGTCGGACTGGGTTCATTTGGAACCTGAGCTCTTCCTTGTTCAGAAGCATATTAGTGTGAACTGTAACAATATAAAACAAGGCTTTTTGCCTTGTCCATGCGTTAGGACTGCATTGACCAAACAGAAACAGGAACCATACTTAACTCCTTAAACATAGGAACTTCTTAACGGGATTGCCACTTGATGAGGATGGGTGCTCGAAATGACTGCCAATGGCACCGCCACACATGAACAATAGAAAAATGTCACCAGCACACTATAAGTTGAAAAAGCAAAATATGCCAATGAGATACAGCTATTGGCAATAAAATAGTTTGCTTTTTCAACTTATGGTGTGCTGGTGAAATTTTTCTATAGGACTGCATTGACCAACACGTGTTGTGAGCCAAACCTTATCATTAGGATTCATAATGCAGCCTGCTAAGTCTTTTCTTCTTTACTGGCTATATCTAAAACCAAGAACATATATTTAATATACTACAACTTAACAATCTCTGGATGTATTGCTCTGTGCAATGTCCTGTGCAGTAAATTGAAATCTCAAACAATGTTAATGGCCTCACAGTTCTCTTCTGTGAACTACAGAACACTTTTATACTAAACTCATATTGGTAAAAGATTAGCGAATATGACTTACCTTTCTATCAGCCCATGTATTGAAATACTGCTGTTTTGCTGCTCCCTGGCCGCTTCTTTGGTATTTCACATTATTAGGTGTCTGGAATACCTTTTTCCCTACTGCACATAGTGGTTTCTTCCAGTGGGGAAGCGAGAGATACTGTGATCCGGGGCAAAGACTCAGAGTTGCTCCCCCCAAGGGAGAATTTCTCCATCCTCACACCCAGTGGCACCCCTCCTAAAGCAGCACCCGTGGCACATGCCCTTCCAGTCCCACCTCTAGCTTCGACCCTGGGTTCTTCCACCAGCTCATGTATCACTACACAACATACAAACCAGTGCGAGGAACCCCATTGTGCGGAGAGGAGAAGCAGCATTGTTTTAACACATGGACTGCTGGAATGAGCAAGTTTGTGTGCCCCTGTGTACAGGTATTATTACAAAATATGTGTAGCAAAAGATTTTGGAACCTTGACAGAGCTCTGTATTTACTGTAAGCCAATTATAGTTGCATATATATCCAATAAGACTAAAGTTCTCTTTTATTAAGGACTCCATGAGGAGGTCACTGGTTTGCCATGTTTTTGCAATCTGTCTGAAAGCTAGCTGCACTGTCTATTAAACTCCAACCACTGTGTAAACATCCCTGTGTTGTTCCTGCCCTATACAATAGCTCGGAGATCAGGTTACACCTGCCAGCACAACTCCATGCAATTAAAGCAATTAGGCTCAAGCTATTTTACTGTCAAGGTCTATCATGACATTCAAGTCCAAAGCAAATCTAATAAAAGGCTAAAATGCTTGTTATTTTTTTCTGTTACTGTATCCGCGCTGAGAGATGTATATAAAAACACTGCACATTCACTGTCACATGACACGCTTCCCAACTATCGCTATTTTGGAGGGACTGACCTTTTTCTTACACACATTTTGTTGTCCCTCTGCAGTGGTCACCCTTTTGAAGGTGTCTACAGATGATCCAGCATGATTGTCCAGTTTAGCAGTTGAGGGCCGGACCAGGGAATATTCATATCTTCACGGCTGCGTTCCTATGCTTGTTTGGGAGGAAGTGGATTGGTCATCTGACCACTGTTGTAGGCCAGGCCTGCCTCAGGGAAAACATCTCTCTCCCAATCCCCTTCTTGGGCACAAGCATGCAAGTTTATTGAAAAGAAGGATTGTTTGGCAATTTGGCTGTGCTTGCACAATTGGCCATTGTCCAATGTTTTTAGGTGCCTTTAGCTTTATGTCTAAATTTTCTGTTCCTGAAATCCTTCAGGCCTGCCTTTAAGCTTCACCCCTTGATAACGGCCCATCATAATTATGGGTGACCTCACCAACCAGAAGTAAAGTGCTGGGGGGTAGCGGGCCTAAGTGCAACTTCAAGCCATGATTTGTATGTTAGAATGGCCCATTTTTTGATTTTCTGGGAATTCTTTAGGATATGTGAACATATCCTAAAGAATTGTGAAGGTGTATAGACACCTTGAGGTACCTGCTTTTTATTTCTGCCTAATGTTTAGGAGCTATAAGGCTGGCCAAACACCTATAGATTTTCGATCGGAAATTTTCATTGCTGCCAAGAACCCTCATTCAATTCTAACTCAAGTAGCCCATCAAGCACATACAAATGTTGATTTTGATAATCATTCGTTACCAATACTAACTCACCAAATTTTGTCGATCAACAGAATAGTTTTTCGTTTTCGCATGTGCAGTATTCTTACTGCGTTTTTTTTTCGTACGAAAACACCACTAATCCATCGATTTTTAATTCAATTAAATAACGTTTTCCAGCCTCACCCTTTGAGCAAATTTAAGCGGGATTACAGTAAAACAAATGTTAGTGTACCATTAACTGATCGATGATCGCTCGAAAGACTATTCGTGGAATATTTCTGAACGAAAATCGAAGAGTCTATGGGCACCTTAACACAACACAAAAGTTTCCCAAGGCCTCCGTGTCCTTCCAGTTGTGGAGATGTTGCATTTACTACACTTTTTCCATTTGGTTTCTTTTAAATACATAAGTGCTTTTAATATCCAATACTACAAGTCATGATAACGGCTTCCAAAAAATACATCCCTGCCATTTTGCAGCTACTCCAGTTGTTGTCACCATTGCTCTTGGATCCCCATGGTTCCTAGTACAGTGGTACCTCGGTTCATGAACTTAATTCGTTCCACGATTTCAAATTGGTTGCGAACCGAATCAAATTTCCCCATAAGGTTCAATGTAAATAAGGTTAATCTGTTCTGAACCCTACGAGCGTGGTCGCGAACCAATTTTGGTCGCAAACAGAATAACATTTTCCCATAGGGTTCAATGTAAATGAGGTTAATCCGTTCTGAACCATATGTAAATTCATTACCACTCTGCACTTTCTTTTTACCACCATGCTTGCACTGCACTTTCTTTGGAGCCATGCTGGATTGAATAATACTGTACAGTACTGTATGTGCTAAAAAGCACACAAAAAAGCTTCACAGCAAGGTCTGTCTGCGACCGCAATCTCCACTGGAGGAAGCCACGACCACGTGTCAGAGCGGGGAAGATGGCCAAGGTCGTGTTCGTCACCCGATATGGAGTTCGCGAACAGAAGCAAAATGTTTCTGTACTTCCTGTTCGCAAACCGAATTGTTTGTGAACAGAAGCGTTCGTGAACCAAGGTATTACTGTATATTCCAGCAAAGTAGAGGAAGTATCTATTCAATGATCTTGTGACCCCAAACGTTGACCACAGTTGTATATAGCAGCTAAGGTAGTCGGTGCAACCATAGTCCGTTGTTGGTTATTGTCCAATAACACAAATTGCAGCTACAGCTGATGTACATATTTGACCTGGACTGATGTTCCCCTGGAATGGAAAGAGTCCACCGCTGTCTGCTCAGTTCAGACATGCACAGTTGAATGTGTGATGTGTCTGATGAATAATCAAATTGTTTAACTGTTATAGACAGTTTAAGTCATCCTACATGAATATCAATAAATATTCTTCCCCGAGGGCTTGTTCTTGCTAGATGCGTAGTCACAGAATTTGTTGTGTTTTTCTACTCAGGCAAAATACATGGGCATTAGAAATTACCTTGTTTTCACTAGAGTTCATTCATAATAATGCTCCATGTTATGCTGTGAAAAATCCCAGTCATGTCTGTTATCAAAATTCCCATATATCTCCATAAAGATTACATAAAAAAAAAAAAATCACACATGATTTTGAGTGTATTGATCTGCCATTTGCCATTTAAATTGGAGTAGAACAATGGACTCCTAATATTTAATGGGAAGCCTTTTAATGCCCATGGACAAAGGGTGTCCATGGGCATTAGATGGTAGTCAGGATGCCCAACCACCAAATGATCTTGGGAATGATTCATATTGAATAAAATTAGTATATCAGTACGTTTCACAAAGATCATTGTCAATACCTTTTACCTTTATTTGCTTTTGGCCGCAGAAGAGCAACACTATCTTTGAACAGGCACCGTCCAGGGTCAACATCTCCTTCCCGGACTGAGATGCTGGCTCAGAGTTGACACAGCCATGTAAATCATTATGTTTGAGCAATTCTTGGCTGCATTCTCAAACATCTTACACAGATAAGCCTCCGCTGCAGCCTCTCATTGGGTGACGTGCTGCACAATTACAACAGACTTAGGAAATGCTTTCTCCTGCCTGCAGCAGGCTGATAGCTTCATCTCAGCCTAAGCAAGGTCACTTGTTATATTGCTAAAAGGCAGATGTCGGCAATTTATTCATCTAGACATATCTAGCACAGATACTGTAGCTAAAACAAAGGTGTTTTATTTTTTAAAAGCAAAATTGTGTTGCTGTTTTCTTACAGCTAGGAAATAGCTCAACTGCTCTGCTGTAAATGAGTCGACACAGTCTTAAATCTACACATTCCAAAGTGTTTAGAATGCAAGAAAAAAAAAGAGTATTTTCAGAAGGCACCTGCTGTTGTAAAGAAAGATTTTCCTTCCTTCTCCCCAAGGGCGTTCTTAATCAGACAGAACCGCAGGCTAAATTAGTAAGTGTAGTACTGCTGCCCTTTCACCTGCCACCTCCTTCTCCGTTTGTTAACAAACAATCCTAAGTACAAAATTGTGCCAAAGACATTATCATACCGACAAGTGTTGAATTAATCATGGTCCATGTTGGACGTAGAATGAAAGAGGAATAAATTACTGAATATTTATTTATTTGTTATTTTCAGATAATATATACTATACATGCTATTATTTACATAGTAGCACATTATCATTACAGTAATAGGACTTCCAGTTCTGGGAATTCATTAGCTATACACATAAGATGGTTGGCTGGCAACTGGAAGATTCAGCCATGGGTACCATAAGTCCAGTGTTTAATGGGTATGTACCAGAGAGTCACAAGCCATCTTTTTGTCTCATGTTCCATTATCAAAACCATTTACGTGCCAGGAAACGCTGCTGCAAACCATAAAGTGTCTCATCACACCCTCCTGAGGAAGTGGCCAGCTAAAACCATGAAACGCGTTAAGAGGGTTTATATATGCATCATCTATTAAAAATATCCGACTGAAGAAATACCCGGATGCCATTGATTTTACTTTGGGAGCCTCTGCTACTTTTTTGGTGCATCCTTTCCTTCCTGCTGCTACAACTAGGGATGCACAGATACCGTTTTTTCGGTATCGAATACGAGTACTGATCTTTTTTTTTCCGGTACTGGCCGATACCGGTACCGGAAGTCCCATTATGGAAGCCGGGTGGCGAGTCATTACACGCCACCCGGCTTCCTTAATGGGACTTCTGGTATCGGGATCACCAGGTGACGAGGAAGCATTGACCCGGCTTTCTGGCCAATCATGACTCGCTCTCCGGCTTCCTAATTGGCCAGCTTTCCTACCAGTCATTAAGCCGAGCGACAAGCCTTTACACACCGCCCGGATTCCTGATTGGCCAGGAAGCCGGCTCCATGCTCCCTCGTCATCCAGTGATGAGGGAGCATGGAGCCGACTTCTCGGCCAATCGGGAAGCAGGGGGGAGAGTCATTACATGCCCCCCTGCTTCCTGATTGGCTAGGAAGCCAGCTCCATGCTCCCTGGTGATGTGGGAGCATGAAGCCGGCTTCCCAGCCAATCAGGAAGCCGGGCAGCATGTAATAACTCGCCGCCCGGTTTCCTGATACCGGAAGTTCCGGTATCGGGATAGGCATCAGGAGCATTTGGGCGAGTACAAGTATTCACCCAAACACTCGGTATCGGCACCGATCCTGGAACTAGCATCGCTGCATCCCTAGCTATAACACATTGACCCCTTCCAAAGCTTTGAACCACCTACCACACACCCCAATGATCACTGAATGTGACTGGACCAGACACAAGAAACACCCAGATGAGCAACAAGTGCGACCTCTGCGTGGGGACACAAATATTCCCCTACATCGTCTGGTTGCTTGATATCCCTAACGGGACGTTCCACAACCACTCCTATGTGAGGATTGGTCATCCATTTCACAAACATCTACTTGAAATATATCTCACCATATCATCTTAATTACTACACTCAATCAGTTCACTCCTGGGACTTTTGTAGTCATTCTTCTCCCATTTTTTTTTACATAATGACTTCTTTTGCGGGAGGAAGTGAATATAGGTATGGCTAGTCCACCACATCTGTTACGTGGTTTGATCTGGTCTGCAGATCAGAGAACTTTGTAAACCATTGGTGTTGAATGAATGTTCATGACATAACCCCACATACTTTCAGCAGCACACTAATGCATTGTGCAGACATCTCCAACAACAGTCCTGTGTTGGTGGAACTCTAGCAATAATTGGAAATATCCAAGGCAAGCCATTATTCCCTTAAGGTCGGGAGGTGCCTGTAGTCTTAATAAGCAGACATATCAGGCAATGATCATAATTCCATGTCTCTAGACACCTAAAAGCGACCCTGTCCCTAAAAAAAAAAAAAAAGATTGAACTCGGCCATACCTGTGAAAGAAGACATGACATTCTTACCTTTCCTTCTGCCCACACTGCTGAACTTCCCTCCGATGCCGTGAAATTTTCTGCTGAAGTCCAAAGGGAAACTGAAACTTCTGGTGGTTCCCCACAGCTCTCACTGGTGCCTCCCGCCGACCTCCACATCACTACTGTGTCCTGTGATGGGTGTAATGTTTTGCAAAAATCTAAACTTTAAGCCTTCCACTGTGTTGTCACCCCAGGAAAGGGGGCCACACATAGAATTTAGTATATGTAGTACTACAGAAGATTGTCAGAGACTGTGGATTTGCTACAGAGGCAGATAAGGGCAGGAGACTGTTAGAAATCACTGCCGTTTAAGTCATTTTGCGATTTAATGCTGGATCCTAAGGGCTGCACAATAGGTACCAAAGAACCACATACATCCCTCAGGCCACAAGCTAGGCACCAGGGACCTAGCTATCCAATGATTTTTAGCAATGGCACCATGCACACTGTCAGGATTATCCGTGATTATAATTATTATTATGATGATACAGGATTTATATAGTGCCAACAGTTTGTGCAGCGCTTTACAATATTAGGAAGACATTACAATCACAATTCAAGACAAGATGGTAAGGAGGGCCCTGCCTGTGAGGGCTTACAATCTAAAAGGGAGGGACAGGTGATACATGAGGAGGTAGCTTTGTGGGGATGAATTGTTTGAGAACTTGATGGTTGAGTGGTTAGTTAGAGGTGGGATAGGCTTCCCAGAGTCTTAAGGGATCGCCTAAAGGCAGTCAGAGTGGGAGATAGATGGACAGGTTGGGGTAAAGGGTTCCAGAGGATGGGAGAGACTCAACTGAAGTCCTGGAGGCGAGCATGGGAGGAGTTGACGAGGGAGCTGGAATCTGACTGGTTGTTATGGGTTTATAAACACTGAAAACATCATCATTGTTCTACGTGCAGAATAAGCTTAGACTAATGTGGACTACACGTGGCCATAGTACAAGTGCCGCTAGCAGTGATCGAGTAGTATGTTAGTGATTTAAACCTTAGCAATGAACTTCTCTCATTCGTTCCCCTTTGGTTTGTTAAATATACCAATGGCAGCATTTTGTTACAACTGTTTTATAAGTGCCAAAAATACCTTTTGCACTTGTTGGAAATTTAGAGGTCTCTTGTGTTCTCTGGCTGTCTTATCGTAAAACAGTTAAAAGGTTATCAGAAACTAGTTACCCCCCCTCCTATCTTAGACAACAAGTCAGTTAGCCCTTATGCTGTAGATAAGAAGATAGTGGGAGTGCTTTAGTAGTTTAGGAAAAGACCATAAGCAGGGCTGACACCATTTAGTCCATAACAATACTGTGTGTTGTCAGCTCACAACAGGAAATTAGTAGCTGAGCATATTTCTGGCACATTAGCGGGTATGTTTCTGTACTTGCAGGGTACTTCTGTTCTGTACATGTATTACAGATACGTACTGTATTATTTTTGTCTCGACATATGCTCTAAAAGCGATAAGGAGTGTTTTAGTGTGATGTAGATCTGCATCAGTCCCTGATAAATAGAAACTTTTCTTTATCTAAACAGATGTTCTGGAATTTAAAAGAAAATCCCCCCCCCAAAATAAAAAGATTGTCTGCTTTAGGGCAACACAGACAGTTCTCACTTCCGAGACGTTCATAATTACAGTCCATAGTATACATCCAGCTATTGTAATATAGCAGAGGTTCCCTGGGATCAGCATGTGGCTTTGTGGTTTCACGTACAGTAAATTCACGCAGATAAGGCTATATTCCTGTATGTGTCACAGCAGGTTCCCTCAGCGTTCCATCGGCCGCCTGTGCGCAATGTAGCAGGAATGCAGTAAATAAATAAGCTTTGTTCCCAGGGAAGAAAGTGGTGGATGTTTTCTTGCCGGTGATTTATTAACAACAATTATTCGAGAGAACGATGCTTGCTTCCTGTAAGTTAGTATCTCGTCTTCTGCTAACAGTAATCGCGCAACCTGCTTCAGCCGCCAGCGCTTGTAACTGATTCGCTGCTGAGCTGGAGTACATGACAGACTGCTTATAGGAAGAAGGGTTAGAAGCAGGGGGCTGGATTACCATTTAACTGTTTGAAAAGTTTACATGAAGGTCATTTTTGATTCAACTTAATTTTATTTACTTGCTGTTTCATTTTTTAAAGGGCAAGTCCAACCAAAACTGATATTTATTGGCGAGATCTCTGCCGAAGTTCCCAGGTCTGCTTAGCTGCTGTGGTCATTATGAGGGGTTCCCACTCTCTCTGTGATTTTTTTTTAATGAATGTGGCAGAAGGAGCTGGAACACACAATGTTGGGCAGGAGGGCCCAATACTCCCAGATGGACCGGAACCAAGTCTGGAATTACAGGCAGTCTCCGAGTTATATACATCCGACTTACATATGACTCCTACTTACAAATGGAGGCTATTACTGTACAGCAGGGGTAGTTGTAGTGCTACTGCGCTCATGCTGATGAGGAGTGCCCACCTTTTTGGGAATAGTTTGTACTACTGTACATACATTACAGGAAGTTGACTCTTGTTAGATGTGTAGACGAGGGGTGCCCACCTCTTCTTACAGGTCACTGTGAGGTTTTTACTGCCGTCTGAATCCTCATTAGAAAGATTTAACAAGTGAAAGGAAATTTACCCCTAGGAAGGGAAATTTACTCCTGTAAGAGTGATCATGGGAAAAAGGTGTCTCCGCTGAAGCTTTATCACCAAATACTTGTGCCAACGACAACCCAAAATCTTCAAAATCCAATTGTCACAGGAACAGAAAGTGAGGTGAAATCTTGTGAACAAACTGTACAGGGGGGTTAACCCTTCCCTATGCTATACAAAACTAAACAAAAAAAAACAATTTTGGCTGGAGTTACACTTACATTTTTTTAACCTGTTCCAACTTACATGCAAATTCATCTTAAGAACAAACCTACAGTCCCTATCTTGTTCGTAACCTGGGGACTGCCTGTATTGGATAAGGATTGTTCCTGCTGTAGTATAAATGGTCAGTTGCTTAGTCAGCCTACCAAGCTCCACCTGCAACTAAAAGGTTGGACTGATCCTTTTATAATTATATTTCAATATTCCATATACAAGTTTTGTAAATTCTTCCTTTGGACCCCAGCTATACAACTAGCCATAGACTCATAATCAGGGATGGTTCCCAAGAGGTTGGTTGAAATCAGCAAAAAGTCCTCTAAACCCGAACATAGCACCGAACCCCAATGAAGTCTATGGGAGCCAAATCTTATTTTTATTCTGGTCTTTTTCAAGGCCAGTTTGCTTACATTTGTTAAAAAGGGATTGGAGAGCTGGACACTACCATGGTGGACATGAACAAACGCATAAAACCAATTAAAAAAAATACTGTTCAGCGGGAAAAGTATAACTATACTCACCTCCTCTGTAGTGATGCAACCTCTGCAAGTAAGGTCCCTTCCTGGCACTGACGTCTTCATCCGATCTTCTTCAAGGTTTGGGATTTTTGACCATCTTGATTGGCTCTTCTTAAATACATAAATTCAGTAAACAAATATTAGATCATATTTGGTCAATGATGACCCCGAGATTCCTGCTGCTGTGGTCACTTTCCAGTAGCATTCGGGATCGGTCATTTACAATGTGTGAGCCAGCAGGGCAGCATTGCCATCCATGGGTCATCGTGGTGGCAGGTCAACTTCATTTCTCATGGTGTGGATTTTTTTTTATTTACTTTTTACATTTTATGTGTGAGTATTAAGTGGTACTATACTCTGTACTTATTCCCAGGGAGGGGGGCGCGGCTCTGGGTTGGGGGATGTGGGGCGATTATTCGGGGGCCCCCTTATTTTAAATGGGGCTGCCAGATTTCCATAATTCCCATCCCCTACTACAGACTCTCATTCCTTTTGGGAGACATATCATAAAGGACCCTTACACAGGCATGCAACCAAGGTGCCTAGAAAAGGGGGGGGGGATGATAGCAGGTGTGTGCCTCCCCCCCTTTTTTGAGCTGTAACACATTAGCATAGTCAAGTGGTAGGAGGCCATACACACAATATATAATAGTTCTGTAAAACAGAACATATCTATCCACCTATTCTTGCCAATTTGTGATGGGCTTATTTAATAATGCAGTTTTGGTTTGCTGTCATTAGCCAATTTGATTGGTTGCCATGGGTCACAGCAGTTTGCCCTTCAGCGCTACTTTTTAAACTTTGTTTTGCATTGTCAATACCCATGTAAGAATCTCAGTACCACAAATTAATTAAAGATGGTAAGATTTAAACTTCACCACCACTATAGGTCAGGTTAGGGGCAACTAAGAAAGCTGTATATTTCCAGGTGTGGGATGCACAATCTAGAGAGTTCCTGAAAAGCAATTTCTGTTTAGTAATGTTGGTATGCACAGTGTGACTGGTTTACTAAAGTAGTAGGGAATATTTACTTACCTTATTCACTTAATAATTAGGATGAATTTTCGAATTTACTTTGCACACTCAAAAATAACAAGATAATTGCCTTCACACCTTTGGATGATTGAAATGAACACAACTTCACTTAACACTGAGCACAATCTTATTTACCAGGTGACCATCTATTCAAACTCCATTGACTTGATAAGCAAGCTTTCTTGCCTGCTGGCACTCTGTGGAGCACTCTGTTGGGGGTAAAATAATTCTTACATACCCGCTTCTACCTACACATGGCCTATACATTTACCGGATACATTATTTCCATTTTATCCAAAGGAAGGACTATATTTATTTAGAAAATTAAACACTAATATCTAAAGTAGATATAAACCCAGTCATAAAAATCTAAACTTTAACATGTTGATGGAATTTCAGATGTTGTAAATATTTTTAAATCTGCCCCTTTCATTTAAATAATACTCTGTATTATTATAGGGTGACAACACTCTGTCTGTATCTCCCAATTGTGCTCTTGCATTGTTACCCCATCATACAGGCTTCCAAAGAAGACTTGAAATGGCAGTTTCAACACACATTTTATCTGCAATGGGAAACCTGTGCAAAGAAATGCCATTCAGTCATCGTCTTAGGGCTTGTTCACACCAAGCGCGTTCCAGGAGCAGAGCAGAGCAGTCACATACTGGATAAAATGTATTCCAATGGTATTTTGGGCTCTAGTTCACACCGCAGCGTTCAGTTCTAGAGCATGTAAAAAAAATGCAGCAAGCCCTATTTTACCTGCTCTGGAATGCGTGCAAACACATCAAACATGCATGCAAACGCCCTGGAACGCACTAAAAGCCAATTTTTACAAAAAATGGCCCGGAACGCAGCAAAAACGCAGCAAAAAATGCGGTATAACACACTGCACTGCTTGTGCAGAAGCTCATGCAGATCTGGATTTGGTGTGAACAAGCCCTTAGGGTATGGAGAAAGGACGTGAAAGAGATCAGCAGCACTGACCGCAACAAAATATTAAAAACAAATATTTTACCAACTAAAAATGAAACAATTGTTTATTATATACAGTGCTTCTTACTATCTATCTATCTATCTATCTATCTATCTATCTATCTATCTATCTATCTATCTATCCTTCATCTATCTATCTATCCTTCATCTATCTATCTATCTATCTATCTATCTATCTATCTATGTAATTTAGTGTGTGTGTGTATATATATTTATCTATTTTTAAGATTTATTAATATATATT
>NW_017306892.1:723812-728868 GCF_000935625.1 Nanorana parkeri
TGGCTTTTGAACTGTTTTTTTGTGGCTGATCACTTCTACCTAATATGTCTCTTGATTTCCACTATTGTAATACTCAGATGACATGCTGCTCCACTCATTTTTATAAGCTTTAGATGCTCCTGCCTGTCATACTCTGTGGGTTTAGCGGCAGCGTCTGGATTTGCTTTAAGACTCGCATGTCTATCAGGCTTCGGTTGCTTTGAATGTGAGATCAAAAGATGATGAATACTTGTTAAAACAAAACAAAAAAAATCTGAGAAAAAAGGAGGAAAACAAATCGGGCATATGTAAACATCCGCTGGCAGTCTCTGGTACATCAATTCAGCGTAGGGTCACAGGAATGTCATGTGGCCACCTCGCTATTACCACAGAATGAGATTCGCCAGAGTAGTCAAAGATGGCTGCCGATGGCTTAGCCCTCTCGTCTGTCTTCATGTAGCAACGTAGACAGCTCGCTCATCGGTTTCACATATATGTGATAAGTCACCCATATGACAGAGGACAGGACTGAGTTGATTCAGAAGAGCCCATTGCCTCATTTGTAGTCATAGCTGGATGGGCTTCTTGTATGTTATGAATTATTAAACCACTTGAGCACTCGAAACATCACACGTGCGACCATTACTTGCCTATGATGTCGGGGTGTTTTGTTTTTTTCTTAGATTTTTTTTAAATGTGTGTGAGAAGGTTGTCAGACAGATCCACTGTGATATGTGACATGGCACTTGCATCTAGAGAATCTATTAGTAGCTAAAGATGTATGTAGCTGCATACAAGATACAGAAAGTGCCCTCCCTTGTGTACACAAAATGCACAAAACATGCTGAATTTTTTTTTAAATGCCAAAATTCATAATAAAATCGCATGCGCCTTTTAAAGGACAACAGTAATATATAGGTGTCTTGCTGCACTCCTTACCGGTATAGGATGTTCCTTGAAATCCTGGTGGGTGCTCATAGTGACCATAATTCTGAGCCTGATGAAGGGGACCCGGTGCAGCCCCGAGAGCACTTGTACTGGAATGACAGTACTCCATTATTAATGGACTTTTGTTGATTTTACTGTGCTGGTGACATCCTTTTCCAAACTTTTTAAGGACAACATTACCTTCCCTTCTTGCCTTCCATATACCTCCTATACCAGTGTTGGTCAACTGTCTAGACATACCGAACCTCAGGTGCGGCCCCTGTTGCCACCTAAGGGCCGCACACAATATTCAGTGAATGTATTACTAGCGAAAACTGGAGACACATTACATGAGATTGCTAGAGATCACTGCTGTTGCAGCCCCCTTTACAATCTATGCATCCACATTTGTGGCCACATAAATATGACTTGTGCCACAGCAAGATCCATGATGAATGAAGAAAAAACATAAAAAAGAAAAGTCATAGACAGCACAGAACAAAGTAAGATAGTGTAAAACACCTAGGTAAGGAAAAAAGAGACTACAATCTGCAGGGACTTTGAGTGCCAAAGGACTGCATGTGGCCATCAGGTCTTAGGTTGGGTACCAGGGTCCTATAGCACCTATTACAGACCTCAGATCAGTTGGCAACCTTCTTAACCAACCACAACCTACGCTGGTGGTTCTGCAGTGATCTTCTTGAGTTTATGGGCCACCACGTCCTCCACATGTACAACTTGGCAACCTTCTTAACCAACCACAACCCATGCTGGTGGTTCAGAAGTTATCTTCTTGAGTTTATGGGCCACCACGTCCTCTACATGTACAACTTGGCAACCTTCTTAACCAACCACAACCCATGCTGGTGGTTCTGAAGTTATCTTCTTGAGTTTGTGGGCCACAGGGTCCTCCACATGTACATTTCTCCAAAGGCCTCAATGGAGAATCCATCTGCCTGCAGCTTGCAGGTTGGGAAAAAGCGTGAACGGGTCCTTGAAGTCTCCATAGGTGGGCCAATATTTGGCCAAGAAAGGATGTTTTAGGATTTCTTTGGGTGTTTTTTTGTTTTTTTTTTTCTTTCAAAGCCATTAGATGGCTGTCAAATATTGAACTTTTAGTATGGAAGATCCGGATGTATAAAGGTTGTACCAGTACATGCTTGCCGTTCTTTAAGAATGCTTCTGCTGTCCCTTTTGGTTTGGATCCTCATGTGCAGGTCTTAAGGTTGAACCCACTAGAATGGCCTGTTAATGTGGGAGTCCAAATATGTTATAGATCAGACCATCTACGGCTGAGGATCTCCAGCTTTTTGAGTCACCAATGCAGGTAGTATGAAAAAATCATCACTGTGGGGACACTGGCAGCAATATAAACCTGACAAATGTTGTAACCCTGACCCACTCTATCCAAAAAAACAAAAATGTTGGATGGAATGGAATGCATAGCCCCCACTGTTCTTTTAACAAAGGCATTTAAAAAAAAAAAAAAAGAATCAAAAAAACTTACCTGGTAGACACACATGCTTTGGCCCTCTCTGTACTTTTCTTTGCAGCCGCCCCAAATTAGCAGTTGGTCCCTTAGATGTCTCTGGGATTTTCTGCGAAGGCTATCCAATCCAAGAAGGGGATTTGATTGGGTATGCTCAATATCTAACAGCTTTCAAGGCCTCAGAACTCTAAAAAATAGCAAAAATGTTTGGAACAATTTACCCGGATAGCAGCTCACTTAAACGCAAGTTCCTCATCTCAGTGCTGCAGTACAGTGTGTTAAAAAAAAAATTACAACACATCTGGTTTTTTTCCAGTGATTTGGTGCCTCGGGGAGCCCATAGAAGTCAACGTCAATGCATTAAAATACATATCATTTTGAAACATTGGCAACAGGTATTAACAAACCTTGGTCAATGGCTGTTATGTCTATCCACTCCAGATCCTGAATTGCACGTGGCAGTGATGCATTCTGATGCATGACAACGCTCCTTCCTGACGCTACAAAAGACCTCTTCTCTACACACATGACGAGATCTAAATTTACCCTCTAGGTGCCACTTCCCCCTTAATTTCTAGTTCTGAGTTTTGAAGAATGGATCTTACATCCTGATTTTGGACATTACTCTACAATCAAACGAATCCTCAAAACTCGCAGCCCCCATCACCACTCCAACGTCCCCAAAAACAGTTGACGACTATAAATTGAATTGTTTTGGTGCCTTTTTTTTTCCTCTGGGTGTAGACCATGTGTAGATCTTGAAGCTGAACCACGAGGGAAGTAAATATTGTCCTTATACCAGAGTCATGTGTATTCTTCCTTGAATCTTGGTGAGCTTTGTGTATATCTTCCAGATCTGTGCAGCAATCCAGTGTGACACTTGGAGCTTCCTGTAATGAAGACCAAAAAAACAAACATACACACAGGACACCTCGGTCTGGGTTTACCAGGGCTGCACACTAGCATAGTTTGCCCCACACCATGTGGAGTGCGTTCTACAATTGGAACAAGATTTCTATTTTATACTTCTGTAATAAAGACCGGTCACTGTTGCTCCCTGTCCTTGTGCAGGGTGACTGGTCTTGTCTCCGTCCCCTCCTTTAATAAAGTCCACTCACTGCTGCTCTCTCTCCTTGTGCAGGGTGACCGATCTGATCTCTGTCCCCTCCTGTAGTTTCCTGCAGGCAGCCTGTAGTGGGTGGGGCCTGCTGGGTCCCTCCCACAGCTCAGCTCTCTGCACAGGCACTGTACAACACACTGATGACGTCACTGCTACTTTATAAGGTGATAACTGGCTTTATAAAGGCATGTGATGCACACAAAGTGTATTTATATGCTTTACACCTATTGAGGAATATATTTAAAGTGATATTAAAGTCAACATTTTTAAAGCCATTTCAAATGCTGATGAAATCACTTACGGATGCTGCTTCTTGGTATTTAAAAGTTTTAGTTTCCTGTAGAATCAGCTGGTCCCCTGAGCACTGGCCCTGATACGCTGTTATAGGGTTCCTCCTTTCCCTTGCAGGGTCTTATGGAGCCACCCTTGTGTATGTGCCAGCAAGCTTTTTGTAACTGGTATAAAGTCACTCGCACTACCAGTGACTTTCTACCAGTTACAGTTTCTGACATGCAGAGGCATCTGTGGTCGCTCCAGCACCGACCCACCGCATTTTCGGGTTTTCCGGTCAGGAGTGCGATGGGAATGGGATCGACCAAATTTTTAAAGTAAGCTGTGTGTGTCTCCACAAACACACAGGCATGGCAAGGCAGATCACTCCCCTCCCCATTGTTCCTCCCTTCTCCTAGCTAGTAGATGGACAGCTGACGCAGACTGGTCTGTCCCTTGCTATCTTGTACTGAACAGGAAGTTCAGGGAAGCCAAGCTGAGAGAGTTAGAGCTGTTGGGAAACATAGCGATTGTAAGTAATTGCACAAAGATGTACAGAATTACTTAGCTGGGCAATCTGTATATGATCTGGCTTCATTATTGAAAACGTTTGAGAGTTTAATACTACTTTAACTGAAAATGTTTTTGCCTACAGTTGAAATTTAAAGTGTTATTAAAGTGTTATTGCTAGCACGCAGTAGATGTATGCAAAAACTTTAAAAAAAAAAAAAGTTTTAAACAGGTTTAAACTTACCTGTGTCTTCGCCGCACGATCCCGTCCAAACATCTGAAGAATCTCGGGCGGCCGCAAAGGATCTTGGGGCGGGCGCATGCGCAGTTCAGATGTTCAGCCGGGAGACGAGGAGAGACACAAGGTAAGTCTATGGAGCAGCGTGCACCCGCCCAGACTCCAAGAGGCACATCAGAAGAGAGGAGGACAGAGGAGTCAGCACTGGATCGGAGCGCTCCCAGCGCTGGAGGGACAGCTAAAAACTACAGGAAAGAAGATAATCCTATAAAGAGGCATGATTTAAGGTAAGTCCTTACACTAACATTGGGTGTGGGGGGAATAGCCTTTAATGCCTTTAATGTCACTTTAAGTACGGGGCATGCTGAAACTTGTGGTTCCTCAGAAGCGTTAACCCCTTAGTGTTTCAGCAATGATAGAGATGACTTTATCCAGCCATGGTGAACAATATGAGTGTGAGAAACCAACAGACCCCAGTTTGTTGTGTGTATTTCATCACATATGGAATATGTGGGGGGGGGGA
>NW_017306892.1:728893-737761 GCF_000935625.1 Nanorana parkeri
ATATGGACTTATTTGAACAATGAGCTCATTTAGCTGTCTAGAAGAGAAGAAGGGAAAAGGGCAAGAAATGGAGTGTATATTAATGTTTGCTGGTCCAGCACACCGATGTAATTAGTTTGGTATGTGCCTACAGATGGAACTTGCGGTCAGAAAACGGGGAAAAAAGTCTCCGAATTAGACTTTATAATGTCCTACAACTTCTCCGCTACCTTCATTAAATGATCTTTTTTTTTTTTCTCTCTTTCCTCTTCTTTTTTTTTTTTTTTTTTTTTTTTTTTTTTTTTTTTACTTTTAACTGTTGTGTGTGAGGAGTCACTGGAGGAATGTTTGTGGTTGCTTTGCAGTGGCTCTAGCCTCGGCTTCTGTTAACAACCCCTCTTGTTGCCTACAAAGGGTAATGTTCCACTGTGTTTTCACTTTAAAGTGAGCAACAGCTTCACAGCACTTCCTGTTTATTCATATTTTTTTTGGTTCACCATTCTACAACCCCCGCTTCCCTCAAACAGCCAGAGACACTCTGCTATACTGCAAACCTACTCAGGACTCTGCTGTCTGCTCTCAGTAAGTGTTCGAGGAGCATCAATGTTATAGTGTGCCTGTCTTTGCTGAGGTTCAAGCCTTGCTCCTGCTTTTTTTTGTGTGCTTTTTTCTTGCTTTTCTTGCTTCAGGTCTCCAGCTGGATGAGGGAAGTTTAAATCCCTGGCTTGTGTGCCCTAGTCTTACTGCCTAGTGGAGTTTCTATTTTATTTTTCTTCTCTGGGCTGAATTCTGAGTCTTGTCCATGATTTAAGCAGGGTGATGTCTTTTATAGGCTGTTGCAAGGCATGCCTTTTAAGCATTGGCACCACGCGTGGCTAGTTTTGAACAGTAGAAATAAGTCAGTGTGTCTTTTTTTTTCTTTTTTCTCCTCTGCGAGATTCACATTCCCTGACAGCACCACATATATTATGGCGTTGGAGCACATTGTCATTTTTAAGAAAATTATTGGATTAATTTTAAATAGTATCATACCTGATCATTTGTTATAAGGTGGCTATAATATTTGTAGGTTCTGTATCTTTAACATATTTTATTCTGGATGTTTCTTTCCTTTAAACTGTGTGCTTCTATCTATCTGTCTGTCTGTCTATCTATATATATACCTCAAATGAACTATTATAGATCTATCTATCATTGATAGATCTATAATAGTTCATTTGAGGTATATATAGATAAATATATAGATTGGTAGATAGATTGGTAGATAGATAGATTGGTAGATAGATAGATAGATAGATAGATAGATAGATAGATAGATAGATAGATAGATAGATAGATAGATAGATTGTAAGATAGATAGATCACTTTATATAACTAGACAGATGTTTGTTTGTTTTTGCTATATCTATCATTATACATAGAGAGAGAGAGTTCTTTTATTATACCTATCACTATATATAATTAAATAGATGGTTCTTTTGCTATGTCTATAACTATACATCTAGTAAGAGAGAGAAAGCGACATAGTTGTCTTATTATATCTGTAAATATAGATGTATAGATATATAGATGGATAGATTGATTGATAGATAGATTGTTAGATTGTTAGATAGATAGATAGATGGATACACAATAGTTTGTTTAATATACATTATCTATCACTATGTATAACTAGATAGATAGACAAGAAAATCTGGATGGTCGTATGGATAGATAGAGAGATAGATAGATAGAATGATGAGTAGATAGATGAGAGATGATCAGGAAAGGAAGGATGGCTATACATAGACTGAAGTATTTTGTTATTTTATATGCACCGTTTTTTGTTTTAGTTACTTTTATATAAAATGTATTTAGATATGTCATTGTTTTATTATTCTTATCATTTTGTTATTTCCATATATTTGTTTCTGCTCCTTATGACAGGGGATATTTAAAGCCAGTGACTGGATCTTTCTGAGGGATCTCTGTGCAGCCCAGACTAGAATGTAGAGGACTCTTGGGAAATCACTCTTTTATCAAATCTATTACAGCCTAAGCCTTTAGGTTCATATTTGTCTGCTTTATGCTGGCACTCTGCTTTACATTGTTGTGTCTGCGTTCTGCAACTTGACTTTATTTTTTTTTCTCTTTTTCTCTCTCTCTCTCTCTCTCTCTCTCTCTATCTCTCTCCTTCTTTTTATGTTCTTGTGTACTTAAATGCTGAAGATTTAAAGCTTCTCTTGCACAATGGTGTGAGAGGGATCAAACTGGGAGCTTATGTTCACCTCAAGAGCCGCACAGCGCAGAGGGAAAGCGAGAAAGAAAAAGAGATTGGAATAGCAGTTTTGTAATGCTCGAAAACTGGTTGTGTTTTTGCAGTGGGGGGAAGAAAAAAAAAAAACGGTGTTTGCTCCTGTACCTTAAGGACAATTTGTTTAACAGTAGGAGTAATTGCATAGGGAAAATGGAAAGAGTGACTGAAGGTATTTACTTGGATGTTAGTGTAGGTGTGGGGCAAAATCAGCTCTGTTGGAGCACCAGGTCGTTTTTCTTTAGTATATTAAGTTTTGTTTCTTTCATCCTCTTATTTTATTTGTCTGACCCCTTGCGTGTTGAGGCCTCCCTGCTTTTTTTTTTCTACATTTCTGGAAGGTATATACAGTAATGTGTCAGTAGGAGAAAAAAAATGAATAATCCCAGCCTGGGCTGTGTGCAGCTTAGGTTATAGAAGTGACTCAGACTTCAGAAAGTAATAAAATAGTTCTTATATCATGCAAACAGTATGTCATGTGTCTGCTTTCCTTACCTACTGCTCCTGAATGTCTGTGTGTCTGTTTATTCTTCCTTGTATCTTTCTGTCATCATTATATCTATCTATCTATCTATCTATCTATCTATCTATCTATCCATCCATCCCTCCACCCAAATTGTCTTGTCTATCTATCTAGTTATATACTGATAGATATATCAAACTAACTATCGAACTATCAAACTAACTATCGAACTATTTTTGATCAATCTGTCTATGTCCCTATATCTATCAATCTGTCTATTGATCGATCTATCCATGCATCATCCATCCTTCTCTATCTAGATAGAAAATCTTCTATCTGTCTATCCCTATATTTAAAAGCTGTATATCTATATAGATAGATATAGAAGTATTCTGTGTTTCCTTTCTACTGCTGTATAATATATTGCCAATAGAAAAGATAGAATAATTGGATACATTATCTATCTGTCTATCTATCCATTCATCCATCCATCCAAATTTTCTTATCTATCTGTCTAGTTATATATAGTTATAGATATATCAAAAGAACTCCTATCTATCTATCTATCTATCTATCTATCTATCTATTTATCTCTGTCTGTGTCACTGTCTGTTGGTCAATCAATCGATTGATCGATCAATCAATCTATCCATGTCCCTATCTATCTACTGTATTTTCCAGCATGATGGGGAATCTCTTGCAATCCATAGAAGAAGTAGCAGAGCATTCACTGCGCACACACACTAAACACAGCATTGCACCAACATAGGTAACAATTCTGGCAGGTAATCAGTGATTGTTCTACATATGTTTAGATTGTGGGCTGATGTCATCTGGGAGACAGATGGCAGAGCCTTCCACTCTTGTGGAATCGCTACCTCCCTGACCCGACCATTGCCTCGCTTGTGATGGAACATCTCGCTGGCCCTGATAACAAGGTTATAATTCAATAGAGAGAGGCAGGCGGTCTTTTAGCGACCCTGACGCTGCATCAATTTCGCCAGTGTGACATCAGCCTAAAGGTGCCCATACACCTTACGACCATCGCAAGACTTTTGTCTTGCAATGGTCGTATGCTTATTGAAAGCTCGTACGATCTGCCCATCTTGGACGGGCAGATCGTACTTGCGATCATCGAAAGCCCGCCCCGCTGAGGGGCGGGCTTCCGATGACCGCAATGCAGAACGGGCAGTGTGCGTGTGCGCACAGCGGCCCATTCCGCAGCTATCGGACGAGCAGGCTAGAAACCCGCCTACAATCGTACGATTCTCGGCGGGTTTTCGAGCATGTTGGTTCGACAAAAGACGTGCGACCGTACAGTAGAAACGATCGCACGTCTTCGTTCACACCGCTCGATTCTCGTACGATCGCGGGATTTCGCCCGATTCTCGTACGAGAATCGAGCAGTGTATGGACACCTTTACACTCATCTGCAAGGTCCATGACTTGACTATGGCTGTAAGGGAGCTCACTTGGTTCACTTGCAGTTGCCCAGTCACATTAGTAATTACACATACACTACAACTTTAGGCCTCGTTCATACTGACATTGACGCATGTTTATATGCATTTAGAGGACATTTTTAAATGCATATAATGTGTGTTAGGGCTGCAGCTAACGATTATTTTCATAATCGATTAGTTAGCCGATTATTGAGTTCGATTAATCGACTAATCGGATTTAAAAAAAAAAAGGGTTCAGTGATGGACTACTAGTTTCTATTGAGATTGTAGTCCATCACGGGAGCAAGCTTGGCGCGGTGGAAGTAACAACACACAGGAAACTAAAAAGCTCCCGGCGGATTAAAAAGCTCCCGGCGGATCTCGACTTACCTTGAATGACGGTGTTGTCGGCGGGCAGCGGCTTAACTGACGTGGGCGTGGCGTAAGCGGCGGGCGTAAGCGGCGGGCGTAAGCAGCGTGCGTGAGCGGCGTGCAGCGGCGAGCGGGAAATTTGAATTTTAGCCGATGAATCGACGATGGAAAACGTTGGCAACGTTTTCCATCGTCGATTTTAATCGACTTAATCGAATAATTGTTGCAGCTCTAGCGAGTGTGATAGCCAGTGCACATCAATGCATGTTTTTTTCTGCGCAGGGTATTTGGCAGCTCAGTTATTTCAGCGTGCCACACTTCACATAAGTCCCTGCACCTTTTTTCAAAACGCGCCACCCCAAAATGCATGGTACTTTATCATGGCTGCAGTCCGATTTCACGCTTGTGAAAGTGCATGGTGCAGCAAGGTACATTGGGGTGCCATTGATAATGAATAGCACCACAACGCATCATACAAAGTGATATATATTTTGGCGTTTGGGAAAACATCTACCTTCATGCACGTTGCCACAGTTCACAGACGGGGTAGTGGTGTCATTCAAACTGCATTTATCTGCATTCAGGTGTGATCAGTTTAGCTGTATTTAGAGAAAATAGAATTCTGTGCGTCAAGGATCCAATTAGAAACTCTTAACGCACATAAACGCAGCTAAACCCTCAAAAAGGCAGGAACATCTAAATGCAGGAGAAAGTGATCTGGGAAGTTTATTCTAATCTCTCCTGCATTTTAATAACCCTGACCACAGCAGTGCAGTCTGTGAAGGTTCTCATTCATCCAGGTCATGGAATAGCTGTAAAAAATAAGTCAAGGCAACTGGACTTGCTGTATTTTTCTTGAAGACGTTTCACTGGTCATCCAACCAGCTTTTCTCATTTCAGAATTGTGAATTGAGAAAGCTGGTTGGATGGCCAGTGAAACGTCTTCAAGAAAAATACTGCAAGTCCAGTTGCCTTGACTTATTTTTTACAGATACAGCAGTGCCAGTTTAAACACAGCCTAAGCTCTATCAAGTGCAAGTTACTCGCAGGCTGGAGAAACTAATAAAAAGAATTCTTTTGTCTTGCAAGGTGGATGTCATGTGTCTGCTTTTCTAATCTGCTGCTTTTAAACATGACCTCCAGACAACATGGAACAAAAACTTAAGCTGCAGACTTACAGTAGAATTACACGGATTACTGGATCTACCCGTCTCAATTAGCTCGATTTACAATATTACACATTGTAGCTATTTCTGACTCGGAATAATTGCCGTATAATTTCCTGCGTTTAACCGATCGTGCAGGAAAGCCGTGAGAGATGGAATGATGTCATGTGCTCGGTGGGGGTAGGGGAGTCGGGTCTGTCCCCGTCCTTTGTTATGTGGGCAGGGAAGGGGTTAATTATACAGTGTGCAGTGAGGGGAACAGGAGGTACCCGCTGCCTCCCGGGCTGGAAGTGGTTTATGTAGCAAAGAGGAACTAGAGTTCTGTCTTTCTGTGCAACTTTGCAGGAATGTGATAACATCACTGGCAAAATCTGCCTGATGCTGAAGAAGATAATATTGTCTCTTCGGGGCTGGGAAGGTAATTTGTTCACCATAGACATGAGATGACAGGTGCTCAAAGCCTGTATATTACAAGGGAAAAAAAAACCTACAGCACAGATCGACAAAATCATGTCTGTTTTTGGTTTAAAATGGTATTTTAGGTGTATCGTGAACAATATGCAGGGTGGAGTATGGAAAAATAAATTCTCGATTGTGGCCAGCAAACTTAAAGTATATGTCCAGGCATTACCCAGTTTTACTCCCAAACCTCCCTTCTCTTCTTTTACTTTGTTCCAGTAGTGAGAAACACATTTTTTATTACTCATCACCAGGCTTGTAAAAGTCATGCAGAGGCAGCTGCTGAGAGGAGGGATCAGCAGGGTCCCTTAGGTTAGTTTCTATTGAGGTAGGCATGTCCCCCAGAACTACATATCTCTAGAACCCTTTATCTACACACAGTGTATGGGCAGGCTCTTGGCAGCCGCATTGTTTTACTGGGAAATATATTAATGCATGCATGTGGGACGGGACAGCGAGGGTGGGGAGGATAGGTAAGGGTAGGGTCAGGGCCGGATTTCCCACAAGGCCAACCAAGGCCCGGCCTCAGGGCAGCAGGGAGTAGAGGGGCAGCAGGGGTGTGGTATTCCTATCTCCTGACTCCTGGGACATGTAGTTCCGGACGCCGAGTAGATAGTTGCTTCCTACATTTAGCTCTGCTTTGGACAAGCAGAGCTAAATGTACAGCGGGGGAAACCGCTGCTTGTTTTGTACAAGTGATCTTAGCGATGTTGCCGAGATCACTTGTATGCAGCCTGCAGGTCTGCCATTCTCCATTGGGGGGTGGTTGGCAATTAGGGGGGTGCATTGAGAACCTGGCCTCGGGGCAGCAGAGAGAGTAAATCCAGCCCTGGGTGGGGTACTGTAGTCCAGCAGGCAGAGCTGGGATTGCTTATTAGGATTTCAGTGCAGCAAAGGCACTGTGATGTCAGCCCAAACTGGAATGTAAGAAAAAAACTTCTGCCAGATCAATTTATGTGGTTCCAGCACGTTTTAAGGGATAAAACATGGGAAATGTGCATGTCGTAAAGAGGTGGGGGTACTTTTGTTTTTTTTCTTTTTGCCCATCATACATACACTTTAAAATCCAACCAAACCTAAAATCCATCAATTGTCGGTGGACACTTGTAAATCCCATCACCTGCTGTCTTCTTTTTTTGTCTTTATTCTAGAAGTAAGATGAATCCCTTCATCTGTGTCCAAGCCAAAGGTCCAAAATAGAATGGAAGGTCCAAATAGTGATGCCATAAAAAAAAAAAAAAATCACTCTTGGTAGAAACTATTAAGAAATGCATTCAATAAAGGCACATTCACTTTTTGTAAAAAATGTAAAAAGACACCCATGTTGCAAAAAGATAAAACTTGCTTTTATTTATATTTTTCACTGGAGCCTGCAAAGCATTGCAACCGCCATTAGTGGATCTCGGGTGCAATGTTCAGGCTCCAGCAGGTCCACACTGAGCTACAGATCTTCGGGTATGGGGCCGGAGGTACATCACCATACCTCTGTACGTCTGTATTACATAATAAGATCTGTGAGCACTCCTTGAGATAACACAGGAAGTGTGCACAGGACACTTCTGAATTTCTTATACGATCGGCAGGTATGCTTCTGCACTTATCGAACAGATATAACAAAATGCTTCCAATGCTATATTTAACAGCCCAAAAGGGAGCAAATAAGAGAAGCTCATTGTTTGAGATTAACCCTTGCAGTGTGGCTACCCCTGCACTGCAAGGGTTAAGTGCTTGTGTTCGTCTAGGGCAGTGGTGGCGAACCTTGGCACTCCAGCTGTTTTGGAACTACAAGTCCCATGAGGCATTGCAAGGCTCTGACAGCCACAGACATAGCTCCCAGAGGCAGATGCATGTTGGGATTTGTAGTTCTGGCACAGCTGGAGTGTCACCACTGGTCTAGGGTGTAAAACAAAAAAGTTAACCTCGCACTTGGCTGGCTGTTAGACCGTTCCCTGGAGCCTCTCTCCCCCTCTGTTCCAGCAGTCTACAGTCCTGGGAGTCATCACGTCCAATAAACAGTTTATAGGACGTGAGGACTTACTGCAGTGTAGGAAGAGACAGGCGGAGGCAAGGGCGTAACTAGAAATTACAGGGCCCCATAGCAAGATTTTGAATGGGGCCCTGTGATATTTAGTTAAGCCCCTTGCAGAGCCCACCTAAAATCCCACACAGCCCACCTGAGAGTGACCCTGCCGAGCCCACCATAGGCCCTCTCTATGGTGGGCTCTGCAAGGGTCTCAGGTGGGCTGATCACACCCCTGCAAACCTCTTAACTGTCAGCCCTGATCTGCTGTCAGCCTCCACTGCCGGGCCCTGCCTCCTCCACTGTCGCTAGACCTAACCTGACAGCCAGCAGCCTGCAATGCCAAAACTACCCACGCAGCACACATGGCGTCAGGGGACCCCTTTGTTCCTCATCCTGGCTGTGCCCCGTGCCCCATAGCGCCGCTTGGGTCGCTATGGCGATAGTTCCACCACTAGGCGAAGGGAGCCCTGTAACAGCCAGCTGTAAGAGTCTGGTGAGGACAACTTTGTTAATTTACACCCTAGACGAAAATGAGCTCTTAACCCTTGCAGCCGGGCTTTAATCGCTACTATTAACGATTACAGTTACTGATAGTAAAACAATATCAGACATTTTAATTAGGCCTGAGTGCTACCTTTTCATTTTTTTTATTTTTTTTTACATGCTCCTAT
>NW_017306892.1:737783-740255 GCF_000935625.1 Nanorana parkeri
TGCGGTACAGGGCCTGGCTCATCTGCCTGTACTGTATTGGATGACTTTGGCAGCGCTAATGTCCTGCACAGTCCACTAGGACCCAGCCAAGATTAGCGGAGTCATTTGGTAAAATGCCTTCGAATGGACTCTGGGTAACATCCCAATAAATAATAATAGGCCATTTCTGCACAACTTTATAGCTGCTGTTGGTGGCAGCAGTCATCTTGAAAGAGAGTCCAGCGATGCTAGTGAAATATATCCGTTGAGCTCGGATAAGAGAATACATGAACCAACATTAAAAACATGTTTAACGAGGAACTTGAGGCAAATATCTATCTATCTATCTCTATCTATCTATCTATCTATCTATCTATCTATCTATCTATCTATCTATCTATCTATCTATATATTAATATAGATTGTAATTTTCTTAAATAGTTACTGCTAAACCCTCTTTAATTTGCTGTATTTTCTTGTACACCTGTGTACATGTTAAAGCAAACTGTATGCTTAACAACAGGACCAAATGAAAGCTTCTCACACACGTTACAATGTGTCTGTATAATCTCCTTTAGATACCATCAACTATGCAGTAGAAGGGTCTGCCTGATTTGGTTCGAATAGATTGGATAGTTTAGATGGCCGGTATCTTACATAGTTTTGGTAAACCTAAATGGACTGATGAGGTTATCTCTCTATCACACTGCTCTCTTCTATCAGCATGTCCCTTGCATAGGCTTGCGCGCATGGGGTGTGTCTGGGTCAGGTCCGAAGCTAGGGTGAGGCTGGAAGGCCATGTGCCCCGGATGCCACTTTAGGAGGGGTGCCACTAGATGTGTGGATGGAGAACTTCTCCCTTGGGGGGGGGGGGGGCGGAGGCTAGCAAGTCTGAGCCTTTGCCCCGGGTGACAGAACATCCAGCTTTCACACTAGTCTGGGCACACCCTGAGCGCAACAGTGGGCACCATGTTTTTAGTCACTGAGCCGGTGGAGAGATTACAAAGATCTATCTGTGAACAGCTCAGCAAGTGCGGCACTTGCCGCTTACATTCCTTACATAACAGCCATAGTCCTCTGTGCCTGGGAAGCTGTGAGGAAGCATGGCTCTGGCTTCTTAGGCTTTCCATCCACACCCTAATGCAATATGCTGTGCATGCCCATGGTCCCTTGTTGTACATATGAGCACTGCAGCACATCAGATTGCCTCCACGGATATCCTCTATGTGCTACTTTTCTCTCTCTCTCAGTCTGAGCTCTGCTGTTCAAGGACTGCAAGAGGCTGATACCAAGTCCAATGCAGGTACTTACACTGCTCACATTTTTAAAATATATTTAAGGATGTATTAATGAACAGAGCGCAGCATTAACTTATGTATTTTATGTCTTCCTGGAGATCAGCTTTAAAACAGTAAGTGCCTGCACTGGCTACTGAAACAAGAGAAGAGATATGAGACAGAGAGGCTGCTAATGTAGTAATTTTACTTTACATGAAATATGGTGGCAACAAACCAATGTGACTACCTGGTTAACTTGTGCATCAGGAGGCAGATTTCAGGCTCCTAGAAAATGAATAGCAGGTATCCAAGGTTCAAGCAAGGGCTATCTACAGAGATTAGAACAAGGTTTTGGTCTGGAGAGGCAACTGTAACTTCATGAATACAGGTGAAGCACTTGTGTTGGTTTCCATTGCATTACAAGGCTGCGCTCTTCAAAATATCAACCCTGTATGTTGAACTTTGAACATGTTCAAGTCAACCATGGGATGGAGTAGTACTTTTGTAAGTGATAATAACAACAACTAAAGTTAAAACCTTGAATTTTGTAGCTGTATTGGAAAGGCGCAAGTTCGCTTTGTCAAGCATATTATAGTAATCACAAAGGGGCCTTGATGCAGGATAGCTACAATTAGCCATTAAAGGTGTTACCTTACATTAACATTTTATTTTCATGCACACAGTGCTTCAGTTGATCTAAAGCATGACCAGTAAACGTGTGCTGCCTGGAGCTTGGCAAAAAACTGTTTTAAGTTCCCTTTACAAGTTAAGTCATTTTATTTACCAAGCTACCCAAGCAAAAACTCACAGCTCCTTGTGAAAGTACATTTCCAACGTTAAAAGCGTATTGAGGACTAGATGTATACAACAATTCCCTTTCATTAGGTTTGACCACCTGGATGTTGGCATGTAAGCGGTTGGACGTCAGTATTTGGAGGCAGAATTTGTCTGTTAAAACCTTTCAAAAGTATCTCCTACATCAGTCTTAACATTTGAGCATAGACTTCAGTTGGACAGTACAATTTGCCCAATTTATGAAGCTTTACACATGGATGAGGATCTTCATTTGCAGTCACATGATTGTCATGATCAAATCCTGATAGGTATGTGGTAGCACTGGACCAGTAGGAATAAAAATCGGTTTTGATGCAAATCCAAAACCAATTTGGAGTAGGCAGACCCATGATAACTGTATGTGTGGGAACCTAGTTAAGGT
>NW_017306892.1:740284-740579 GCF_000935625.1 Nanorana parkeri
GAGCAGCTATTTAAAAAAAATGGTCATCTCGTTTAAAAATTGGTTTGAATTGTTTGTTTGAACTGAAATGTCAGATACAGACAATGCATTACAGGGGCAATGGACACTCCCTTTTCCAGGGCTTATATGAAAAAGATCAATACAAATACATCCTATAATGTCATCGACAATATATGATGTATTAACCCATTTAAAAAAGGCATAAATTATAATATAGCTTTAATAAAAAAATATATTAATATATAATACCAATGAAATAGCAGTTCATAAAAATAATCAATTAATTTCCAAATAT
>NW_017306892.1:741480-754526 GCF_000935625.1 Nanorana parkeri
ATAATATAGCTTTAATAAAAAAATATATTAATATATAATACCAATGAAATAGCAGTTCATAAAAATAATCAATTAATTTCCAAATATTGAATGCTAAGGCCCCATTCACACACAAATCGGCCTGCACGTACATCTCCGTGCTGCGTGCGGGGCCGTACCAAGTAGCTGCCGGGAAGGACAGGTGCTGGGTGTGATTAGTACGCTGCCCCAGTCCTTCTCTATGGGGCTACGCGGCCGTACGCCCCCCTACGCTCACCTCAATTGCAGGTCCGTAGGGGTGCGGGTTTTCTGGCTGGGACGCATACAGGAATATATTCCGGTGGCGTATGAATACGATCACCCGCACCCTGCAATTGAGGTGAGCGTAGGGGGGCGTACGGCCGCATAGCCCCATAGAGAAGGACGGGGGCTGCGTACTAATCACATGCAGCCCCTGTCCTTCCCAGCAGCTACTTGGTACGGCCCCGCACGCAGCACGGAGCTGTACGTGCAGGCCGATTCCAGTGTGAATGGGGCCTAAAAATAACTGGCACTTTAAAAAAAAAAAATTAAGACCCTTACCCTGGTGTGATTGCACCGTGAATGGAGCATGTTTTTGAATGACGCATAAGTGGAGTAAAATGTGATTTGTAAAGTGGCAGGAGTGAAGGTTAAAACTGGTGCGGCCATAAAGCCTGCAGGGTTTAGCCAACGTTTAAAGGAAACCTGTCACAAAGGAACAATGGAGGCTACCATAGTTGGCCTCTCCTGCTGAAATTCTATTTGCCTGGATATCAGGCTGTCTTTAATATTTAAAGGCACTGACCTGTAACAAGTTTGCAGATGATGTCTCCTGATCTGCATACTTTTTCTGCATCAGTGGAATAATAGGTATGGAAGCCAGGGGCTCAGCAACCTGGCAATTAGCATTTTCAGCAAGTCTCTCATGCATTAGTGTCGTCCTACAGGATTTCTCTGATACACTGTGCCCAAGGAGAAACTGTTAGTTGGCAGAACTCTTTTTTTTTTTTAACAGGCTATTTGGTATACCTTTTTTGTATATTGGCTGTGTGAGACTACAGGAAATGCTGTTTAAAGAATGACTAGCATGTGTTTTAAGAGACATCTTGCAAAATAAAAAGTAAAGTGTAAAACGTTTGAATTAGATCTGTAGTCTATTACAGCGTTTCCCGACCTTTTTCACGGTCACGGCACCCTTTTAAAAGCATGCAGAATCGCAAGTCATCCCAGTATGAAATGTAAAAAAAGTGGGACCCCTCCTAAATCCATACCAGACTCTTAGCCCAGATAGGAGACTGATATAGATCTCAATGGGAAACCCCATGCAAAAGCACAAAAAAGTGGGGCCCATTCTTTCACATCAGGAGCCGCCCCCCCCCCCTCCCTTAACAACAAGGTCCTACTATCACATCAGGAGCCGCAGACCCCCCCTTAAAATCAGGGTCTTACTATGACATCAAGAGCCGCAGCCCGCCCCCCCTCTTTACCATCTGGGTCCTACTATCACATCAGGAGCCACAGCTGCTGTTGCATGGGAGAGTGCTTGATGCAGAGCAAGCCTGGACGGAGGCAAACTTCTGTCATTTTGTGAATGGATTCCACCAATCCTGGATTAGCTTCATTAATTTCCATTGTGCTTGTGGCCTGCCTGTACCATCTAAAGACATGACGTTGTGCAAAATATTCAAGTCAACCCAGAGGAAGTCAGGAGGCACCCCAGGGTTGAGAAAGGCTGGTTTGTTATGCTGACTGGTAAATGCAACACAGGGAGAGAGCTCAGTATGTTGTCAGCAAACTGGATTTCAGGCAGGATCAATAGGTATTTCGTGCACTTATGGAACAAAACACTTCCAATGGTACATTTAACATACCAAAAAGAGCAAATTAGAGACTTTTATTGTTGGTGTTAACATACACTTACATTTTGCTTATTGTGGTGCTACTTAAATGAAGAATAGGTCTGTTTGTTGTCTGTTAGTATCCCCAAGATATAGAGCGCTGCTTTTTTCCCATGATGTGTACCGCTATAAACTAATATGTTTGTGTTGTCTTTTTTTTTCTCTCCATTTCTAGGCTCTTCAAGTTGCACGGCAGCTATTAATACACCAGCAGCAAGTCAGTGGAGTAAAAAGCCACAAGAGGAATGACAAGCAACCACCCCTGCAGGTAGGAAACTACTTTCCTTTGATGCTGGTTTGGAAAATGAAAGAAGTTCAGATGTGTGCGAGCGAAGCGGTTGCCAAGACCAGCTGTCGGTCACTGTTATGTCCAGCAGAAATGATAGACTAAGCTTTGTTCACTCTGATCTTCAAGAATTGGCTACATGTAAAGTCTTATGCTTGCATGTTGAAAAACAGCTTGACTGATGCTAGGTATTACTTGTCAGGTTTTCTTATTGTGCACAAGCTCTTGAAGTATTTTCTGCTTGCTTCCGTGTTGCACATGGGATAGTGCGGTCATTCTGCACTGCATTCCGTAAAGCTGAACTCTAAGCAGCCACATACACATATATAATACATATACAGGGGTTAGGGTTATGCTGGACTTTGAATATTTACTCTTCAGTAAAGAAATCTGCAGAATTGCTTATATTACATAAAATGTTTATTTCTGCTTTATTTTAGCTATATGTGTTTGATCTTAACCCCTTAAGTGGAGTCTCAGCTGGTCAGAGGCCACTTCAAGTCTTGTTGCCTGTTTGCTGAAAGAGTTCACACAACCAGACAACACACCCTTTCCCAATGTGTGAAATCTTTCAGCAAACTGCCCCCTGTTTCATGTTAGGAGATGAACAGGAGGCAACTATCCTGTGTTCATGATCCATGCCAAAGTTACGCCCCCTCATGACAGACCATAGATGGGGCTATGATTCTGGCGTCACTGAACAACATAAATACCATGTAAGTTATGGTAAAGCTGTGTATGGAGTGGAATCAGGTACAATGTGGGCTCAAGGCTCATATGACTGTATATGACCATGGAGAGTATACTAACGTATAATATTGTGGGCATGAGTGACGTGGAGAGGCTGGTGTGACTTGTGGTCCTGGTGGTGGTGAAGGATGCTGATTTGTAAAGGTAGATAGAGGGTGGTAAGAAGTGGGCTCAAGCAAAGATGGAGGTTTCTGCAACATAGATAGATGGATAGATAGATAGATAGAAGGAAAGTTAGAGAAATAGATCTTAAAATAATGCATTCGGCTTCTTTCTGTGCCTCTGTGGCCGGCACCTTTTTAACCCACAATAAACACCAAATATTTTAAGATCCCACAACAATCTGCTGCCCCAAACTGATAAATGAAATAGTTGACCTGTCTGTAGTAAGAGGAGTTTATTTGCAGAAGAAACAATATATCACACAGAGAAGGAAGCTGCGAGTGTTTGGAGACAGATTACATATACATCAAATCCCGCTGGCTCAGTCGGAGCCGAGTGCTGCCAAATACACTCTGCGTCTACCAGATAAGCTCACTCAGCGTCACCTACACACAGCCCAATATTGCCCAGGAGGAACGAGCGACCCTTTGTAGCTCAGAAAGTGAAAGATAGGTAGTTGTATCGTCGAGTGTGACATTCAGCCACGCGTTGATGCGCTTGTCCAGATCCCAGGCCCGTGGCCAACGATGTCTAATAGAAATAACTTACTGAATAGTTTATCACTATTGTCTTTCCTGCAGTATGTTTTTTATTCACTACATCAAGGAATGAGAACTAAAAGGCAGGATTTTGTTTTAAAAGAAGAGCAGTTGGCAACACCAAATTCAACTTGTTCATACTTTGTTTGTAACAGGAAAGCGGCTGAATAGGGACAATCTTTGGTTCCAAGGACCTCTCACACTACTGTAGATGTGTTTGTCTGTCCTCTTTAATGCATCATTGTGAGAGCATGGCAGAACAGCAAAAGCTATTGCTACATCATGGGAGTGATGTTTTTCTTGGTTCAGCTATAATATACAGTAAAAACTCGCTGTTATCCTGTATTCAACTAACCAGACAAAAAAAAAATGTCCTCTGTGTACTCACTGTTTTTCTGATCTGCAGCATGTATTATCCTGGAAACGATTGTGGGCCTATTTGTCTTAATTTGCTTTTGATTACTGTATTTCAATATTAATATGAAGTCAATACAGAGTTTATGTTATGGCATGGTATGGGGTATGGCATTATTTAGGCCTATTTTTAATAGTAACGCTCAAGCAACTAGAAACTACATTTATCCGGAATCTACCAATACCCATGGATGCCGGATAATAGGGAGTTTGCTGTACCAAAAAAGACAAATTCAAGTTTTGATATTAAAGACAGTTAAAGGCACAAGTACACCATACAAAGTTTTTTGGATCAGATATGTTTTTGAACCTGTTAAGGGCCCATAGGAAATGAATAGGCAGGCATATGTTCAAACATGCACATAGGTGAGAATGGGCCCTAAAGGTAAATTTCACCTAAAACTGAGATTGATGCATACCGGGAGCCAACCTGTTTGGGGCTTCAGTTTTTCCTCCAACCCTTTCTTTAGTGCACCATTACAAAACTCAGGTTCAAGTAATTGTAATTCTTCTGCTCTTTCCACTGAGCCTGTTAGATGGTCTGTGAAATGTGTCTGCAGTGGATGACAGAGAATTTGTATTGAGGTTAACTGATTAAAGCTTCTGATTGTAGAACAGCTTTATTGTTTCCTATATGGTGTTAGCATGGCACTGACTGCTTTCACCTGCTGCTTGGAATTGCTGTTATAATTAAACCTGTGCACAGACTATGCACATAAACGTATTTCCATATTCTGAACAAGCCGAAAAAGCACTTTAACGCAAGCTCTTATTCACCTCTGTAGTTATAGGCATTGTGGGGAAATTAATTTTCAAATTCCAATACACAGAAATCTGAGTTATTTTTAGAGAGCAGGCCTTGACAGCCTGCCGGTCCTTTAATAATTATTATTATACAGGATTTATATAGCGCCAACAGTTTGTGCAGCGCTTTACAATATAAAGAAAGACATTACAATCACAATACAAATCAAGACGATGGTAAGGAAGGCCCTGCCCCTGAGGGCTTACAATCAAAAAGTTAGGGGGAAGTGATACATGAGAAGGTAGCTGTGTGGGGATGAATTGTTTGAGAACGTGATGATCCTTTAATGTAGATGCACAGCAGGTGTTTCTAAGCTGTTGGGAACCCACTTAAACCCCACATTACAGGATATTCGAGAATTAATTTCTTAACATTACAAGGAGCTAGAGAGGTCAGGAATGGCTTGTTTTAAAAATCATTTACTGATTGTTACAAATATGTTATTTATTTGAGCATAGGTGCACTTCACCATTCACTTGTGTAAAAAAAATTAGCTTTATCTCTAAAATGAAATGTTCATATACCATTACATGGAATCCTCAAGACTCTGCCCACTATTTTTTGACCAATTGGTAAACAGTGATCCATTCATCTTTATTATATGGATCTGAAAATACACATGAAGGTTGGGTTAACTACTCTCTCCTTGTTCCACTTCTACTAAATGGGCGTAGGCATTTTCAGTAATTGTACAGATGGAGGAGGCCCTTGCGGTAACCACTGTTCATTGCGTTTCTGAACACATAAATTGAATAAGCTGAGTTACTTACAGCTAAAATAGACCTCTGCTCAAAAACTATTATTTCATTTTGGGTGGAGGTTGAAGACATGCTGCATGTTTGATTTCAGTGCAGCAGAGTCCAACTTATGCTAGTTCTTCAAAAAAAAGGAAGCTGTTATTCTTGACCCTCTTCTTGATGTCTAGTTGCCTGGCTGCTGTGCTGTTGCGTTGGCTTCTATACCTTTTCATTTACTGACCCGAAATAATTAGAAATTCTGTTTTGTTTTTCCTTTAATTTCTACATGCTTGTTCCGGTAATTTTTGAACCAGATGCAGCCAGAAAACTAGCATTTTCAGAAGTAGACCAACAAAAGCAGTTTTCATATTTCTCCTTTAATGAACACGAAATTATAATACACTATATGGCCAAAGGTTTGCGGACAACAACCATCACACCTCAGGGGTGTGGAAATTTTTTTAAACTACTTGTCCAAGGGCTAAAGCGGGGGTCAAATCTACTTGTCCTTCATGACAATCTACTTGTCCCAACACAAAAAAAGTTTTAAAAGTTTAAAACAAGGGATGCACCAATACCAGTTTTTGGGTATCAAGTACGAGTACCAATATTTTGCTTTCAGCACTCACTGAGTATCGGTGCTTCCGTTGGCATGGAGCAGGCTTCTCGGGCAATCAGGAAGCCGGGCAGCGGGTAATGAGATGCTACCCGGCTTCCTTACTGCCAGGGAAGCCGACTCCATGCTGTTTGGCCGGCTTGATTCTGAATGGCTGGGAAGCCGGTTTCCCGGCCAATCATCATCAAGCCAGCTTGCTAGTCAATCAGGAAACCTGGCGGAGATTAATGACCTGATTGGCCGGGAAGATGTCTTGATGCTGATTGGCGGCCAATCAGCAAGGAGCTGGCTTCCCGGCCAATCAACTGATCACGCTGACCAATAAGTGCTTGCAATTTGCAAGCAAAATTCTAAATGCATAGGGCAGGAATGCGCTGGACAGTACGGGGTAAGGACACCTGTACTGGCGGAGGGTAAGGACTGTTTGCAGAAAGTTAAGTATAGCTTGCAGGTGGGGGGGGGAGTAGAAGAGACTGGGCCAGATTTGATCGGGTAATTCCATTTTCCTGTATTACCTGGGAAAGTGAACTTACCCTTTAATGCACATTGTGTGTGTGAGAGAGTTCTGCTGCCCAGGTACCACAATATGGCACACAGTGAAATGGCAGCAGGATTCAACACACACACAATTTCCTATGCGTGTGTGTATTTGTATGCAGATGGCAGGGGAAGTGGAGTTGGTGTTCATTTTTTTTTTTTAGCTAGAACTAAAAACTAGTTTTGAAGGCCATAATTGTCTAAAATGACTTTGTAGGCTTTAGCAATAACAGTACCCATCAATTAAAAAATATCTCATTCGCTTTGAGGGTTGTCCACATACTTTTGGTCATATAGGTAGGTGTGATGGTCACGTGCCCACAACATTTTGACCATATAGTGTACATGTCAATATTAACTGATTATGTATATCAGCGGCATGTTTGGAAGGTTTAGTGGCCTTTAAATGACCAGAAACCTGCTCAATCTCCTCGTCCTCTTTGTCGTTTCTTTTCGTTTTTTTAATATACCGCCGGTTCCGCCCCCCTGCGACGTGTACACTCGCAAGGGACGGAACCCGGAAGACGGAAGCCGGCATCGGCCGCAGAGCACAGCGTGGCTCGAGGGACAAGGTAAGTAAATGCTATGCGGCATTCCCGAGTGTAGCTCGGGGTTACCGCTTATGGTATGGAAAAGTAACCCCGAGCTACACTCGGGAATACCACCAGGGAGGTTAAAAAGTTTTTTAAAAATAAATAAAATATTTTTGTAAATGTAAAAAAGTTAGAAAAAAAACTTTTTAGGTTTCGGCCCAAATTTTTGTTTTTAATTTCGGTTTTCAAAATTTTTCAGATTGTAACTTGTGTGGCCAAGGTTAAATAATAAGTAAACCCTTAATCACAATGCATATAATAAATGCTTTAGTTTGTGAGAATGTGTCTCCCTGTTTTTTTTTTTTAAATAACTTTATTTGCAGAAGAGAGCAATGAGCTGTGCTCTACCTTCTGCTATATGCATGTGCATTGCAGCCTTGGACGGTAAAGTCTGCATGTCCTATGGTGACATTGCTGCTCCTGTAGAAGCACAGAGTTGTCAAAACTCCCTTACTGGCAGGATCAACGGGCAAAAACGAGAAAGAAAACCTGCAGCAATGTACAACAGAGGGTAACATACCAGGCTACTCTTTAAACAGGAACTTATGAAACCATTGCCATGGTGATTTCATTATTGTCCTAGGTACTGTCAATCATGCTTTCATGATCTGTACCACTGCCTCAATTATGTCATTGATACTATCATACTAATAAAGGATGTTGCCAAATCCTTCTCAGTCATGTAAATAGCCCTACAGCCTAAAAAAAAGGCCATCATGAGTATAGTTAAACTTCGAGGCATTTAAAAATGGATTTTAAAAGCATATTCCATCTCTTTAACCTGCTCATCAAAGTTTTACTTTATGGCAATCATTAACTACTGTAATAATGACAATGTCGGTTCAGTCACTCATTGACGTTTAGTGATGGGGAATTATAGTCCATGAGGTCTGCCCACTATTGTTTTACAAGACAAGGTGAACAAGGTCCCTAGAAAGATTTATTGAGGAGGCCTAAAGATAAGAAGAAAGACTTGACTGCAGGCAGCAGTATGTAGAAAAAAACACAAAAATGGATGAGACAAAGACATGTTGGTGTACAAAGTTAATGGAAACCTGCACTAGGGGAAATCTCTGGGCTGCCATTGCTGACTTCCTGAAAATGCTATCTGTCTGGCTTCCTTTGGGATTAGTACCTTTTGAGTCCCAGACCTGAAAAGTATGCAGCCAGTGAAGTCAGAATACCGGATCAGCACAGTTGTTCCAGGTTCTGATTTAGAAAGTCTGAAAGGAACATGTTTGTCTCGGGCCAGTTTTCCTTTAATTGAATGAAAAAAACAATATCTAGCACTTATGGCATTTTAGATCTCAGAATCAAAGTCCATCCTGCAAAGGAAGGCTTAAAGAAAAACTTCACTCCCCCACCCTGGGGTTAATTTTGCCAACGAATCCAGCGATGTCTTGCTGTGAACCACCGATCCCCCACCACACGCCGGGTTCTGTGCTGCCATTTTCCCACACAGCCGTTGTTCTATTGAAAGATGCAACTCGGCAAAATCTCCAACTACCTCACTGCTGGGTACTTGCAAGTTGGAGATTTTTCGACCAGACGGCGTTAGACTGCAAAACACAAAGACTGACGGAGCTCTGTACAGCTGCATTTTAACAATATTCAGCAGGTGGCAAACTCGACTAGTATTCTGTAAAAACGTTATGCGCGCATGCGCACCGCAACTGTACAGAGATCCAGTCTTTCTGAGCACCAGAAGTGAGGTAGTTGGAGATTTTAATGAGTTGGAGCTTTCGATAGAACACCAGCCCGTGATAACGTGATGCCAGGTCCTCCCTCCTCCAGCTGCTGTCTGTAAGCTGATGCCTCCTGGGATATCTGAATTAAATGTCCTAGGAGGCTGCTGTAGTAGTTTACATGCCATTCTTGCCTAGGCGAGAATAGAAGGACCGCAAAATATTTTTTAAAAGTACCTTTTTGACTATGAAGGGGGGGTTTAAAATATCCCAATTGCTTTAGAGGAGTGAAGGTCCACGTTAATTCGTACCCCTTCCATGCCACTGTTCTCCGTAGCCTTCACGTGCTATACAGGCTAAAACATCTTCATCACCGAGCACGCTTCTGAGTGTGATGGATGTCTGACCTCCTGCTATGCTCTTTGGTTTGTTCCTCCAGCCCCGACCTCACGGAGTCTTGTAATGACATAGGGTTTGGAGGAAGACATCACAGTAGACAGAGGGGAACTAGTCACCCCAATTGCGACATGTTGAATGCTGAAACATTTGCAGCCAGCATTGCTCATGAAGACAGTGGACGTCAGCAAAAGAAGGGGTAAGGATTAACCCTTTTCTTTCGAAGGAGGACTTTGATTTTGAGGGTCACTTCAAATTCTATTGTATAGTTAATCTGGACCACTGAAGATTAAAGAATGTGGCTTTTTCTCCCCAGTATTTTGGGCCTTAAGAGTCAGTGTTGCTCATGGTCAACAAAGATATAATTCTTAAAGTTTTCAGTGGATTTACTTGATCTCTTTCAAAAGAAGTAAGACTGATAATTTGGGGGTTTTGATTTTACCCAGCAGGATGATGCTTTAATCCCAAGTGGACGTTCATTGTTACAGAGTGGTTGAGGTTGTGAGTCAGCTTCGATAAGCTTTTAAACACTCTGCATTCCTCTTTATTTCTTAGTAAACGTCCTTCTCAGTCTGGAAGTCTAAGATTTGTCTGGGAAATGAAGAGAATGCTGAAATAACATTACGTTATTGTTTTGTTTTTAAAATATTTTATTTGCTAATTCTTACACAATTTTGTCAAACCTAAAATACCACCAAGGGATATTTGTAACCAGCAAATTGTGCAAGCCAGGTCTAAAGTTAGAGAATCAGGTCTGCTTTGTTGTACAGATGTCTCAGGAATAGCTGCGGAGGATGAAATATGGCTAGCATGACCTTTCAGCTGCGAGCTTATTTGTCAGGCCTCAAATAAGTTGAAAGGATCAAACTAAACGGTTTCCGTTGTCAGACTGGGAATTGTGTTGCCTGGGTCAGCGGAGGAGGGCCACATTGCAGATTCCATAACATCGCCAATTGTTGGTACATATTAGGCTGCCGGAGCATCTCCTGCAGTCAAAGACACAATTAAAATTCTAATTTATTAATGTATACAGCGAGCTAGCCCAGTCTGTCACTCATCGATTCAAATAACTGCCCATTCTTTTTTCTTTCTTCACTCCCGGAGTCTTTGCAGCATACAAACCGACAAGGCAAAGAGAGAAAAAAAAAACAGTCTTTTTGGAAATGGCTTTTTTTTTTATTTTTTTGAGCGCCCGGGTAAAATGACAATGTTCTATTCAGGAAAAGGTAGTAGTGCATTAGCTGGAGAATGTAAAACCCAATGTATGATCAAATTGCGAACATACCCAGTGTCATTCATATCAGACGCTTTGTAATATTCCCGTCTCTGATCTCTAGATTGTCGTTTTAAATCATTATTTGTCCCCCCTTTAAACGTATGCACTTTTTTCCCTTACATGTAATTGATTTTAGCATTGAATCAACCACTTCAAAAAGGGAGGTAAAAAAGGTGAATGAAACGTCATTGCATCGCATGAAAAGACTAATTTTTGCCTCTTTTTATTTTTTTCCCCGTCAACCTTTACCTTTTTTAATTTTAATTTTTGCATTGGTTGTCGTATTAAAGGGAGAATTGATTTGTGATTGACCCACGGATGTTCTTATTTTATTTTTCTTCAAAAATTGGAGGTTGCCAAGATAATAAATACAAGCATTGGATATCCGTGGATGACAATAATCAACGACACACAAGGGCATACTTAAAGGGCAGCTCCACGCTAATGTACTGAGCTGGGATTAAGGACTTTGAAGTGCCAGATCTGAGAATGAGGAACAAGGAGGTTTATGTAGTTTGTACTGTGCCAATCTCATCTTGAGGCTTTGGAGTTTCTTTTTAAAGTGGACTTAAATCTAAAAATTTACTTAGACATGTACACCCCTTTCCTGATTCCTACGTGAACCTAAAAACTATTTCAAGGTCTAAGCAGTCAATCAGTTCCCCTGCTTACACCTTTTAAGAGCTCTTTCCTAGATATAGGGAGGGAGCCTAAACTGGCCTAAAGGTACGTATGCCAACATCCCTGTTAAAGTATCTAACTATGGCTTCTTTATCAGAAACCTTCATCAGGCAAAAAAATTACTTTGTGCAGTAATTAATGTTTGGGCAAAAAAAGCACTTAGCTTTGTTGGAATTGTTTTACATATTCTTAATTGTCCGTCATTGGTAGTGGATATTTATTCCTAGATCACAGCCTGGATAGTTTTTCTCTCATAGGCCAAATAGTACATTTAATTTCTAACTGTGAATGGAGAGCAGAACCCGGCAGAATCCTTATTTGATTTGCCTGTGGTCTTAGAGGCCTCTGAGCTCTCAGCCAACAAGGCTTTGTCTGAAATAGAGTCCCTCAAATCCTTAACGGACAATCCTACACAAGAGGAGTCACAATCTTCTGCTATTACTCCCAAACTTAGAGAAACTGTGGCTTCCAGCGTTTGACGCAGCACACACCACTTTGAAACTTGAGGATTAGCATGTGGCTTTTACCTGTGCTGTTCCCAGTTCAGGCTCCTAAGCCTCCCAAGACCTTTCCAGTGCACCCACTGCCCACAGTCTTCCTTCCAAGAAATATATAGTGGCTATATATAACTCGTTGTCCCACCCAAATGCCTGTCAATCTTGTACCTTTTTGAGGAGGACTTTGTTAAAAGGTGGACCTGTGAATCCACTTTGTGAATTCCACAGTATCCTGGTTTAGCAAAGCATTAACCATCCCTTTAGAAGATGCACCTGTCTTAAACACCCCAGAAACAAGGATTTCTAGAGCTGTGTTCTTTAATGTGCTTGCTGTGCAACCTGTTCAAGCTGTAACTTTAGCTTGTCAAGAACAAGGTGATTGGACAAAGAACATTAGAAGAGATCTGATCACTCTGGCCATAGTGTGCTTACAGCTCATGGCCACAGCCTTGAACTATAGTATGGCCATGTTGTTGGAAGGTTCCTGCCTCACCACTAGAATAATTATTTCAGTAAATGTGATAAAGATACTCTGGTTATAGTGTTGGGCTGTGGAACCTGCATGCGAGAAACGACTGATTTACATGCCCTTTGAGGAACAATGTCTCTTTGGTGCTGATCTGACACTCTTATCTAAAATGTTACCAGAGGCACGAGTACTCATCTTCCTCAGCAGAAGATGCCTAGAGCTCAGTCTGGGAAGTCTCAAGCATCGTTGGAGGCTAAGAAGAGTTCATTTTGCTACTCCCAAGCCTCCACTTACAAAGCCATGCCTAAGCCTGGTCTCCAGTCAGCCCACAAACCCTGGACTTTCAAGTACCCCAAACCCTAAAATAGATGTTCTTCAACTTGTGGAGGTGCCCTCACTTTTCAAAGCTGGTTGTTTTGTGTGGGCCTGTTAGTGTTTTGTTGCTGTTGCCCACCCCTCATTTCAACAGCTTTTCGAATTCCTGTGTCCCTCAATTAACGAGAAGGAAAACAGAGCTTTTGTACTTATTGTAAAATCCATATCTTGGTGTTTATTGAGGGACGCATTTCCCACCCAGTTCGCTGTAATCCTCCTTAAGGTGTCAGAATAACCTGACAGTCTCAGATTACCTGTGCCCCTTCAAAGATTCCAAGAAATTGATTTTTTTTAAATCCAATTTTTTACAATTTTGTCCTGACATATTTG
>NW_017306892.1:754603-771662 GCF_000935625.1 Nanorana parkeri
AAATATAAAATCCCCCCCCCCCCCCCGACTACATATTTTTTGTGCAGGTCTGTTCCTGCTGTGACCCTTCAATGAACTGGTCATGACCCATAAACTGAGATTCATTGTTCAGTCCTGAGGAGGCTGATGCAGTGAAACATCTTTTAAACAAAAAAATTAGAAAATGCAGAATTTTGTTTCTCCCCTTCAGCATGTTTACACTATAACTCCCCCGGGGGTGAAATAGACAAGACGCTCTGTAGAATGTTAGGAGCAACTTGTCATTTTAGGAAAGACAGACTGCAGTTTAGGAGTCAAAGTACAAGTCTCTTCCAAAATAAAAAAAAAGTTTCTGAAGTTAAAAATTTAAAATGACTTCCTAAATTGCAAATAGTTTTCTCATGAAGATCCTACGGTTACTGTCACTCCGAAAATGCACAATGGGTGTAAGGGATCTGAGGGATGAACGTTTTTTTATTCGCAACATTGGGTCATATTGTAGTTTTAAAACGTAAGTGCCTAAACATTTCAAATTATCCTCAGTTTTGCCTTGTGTTACCTGGGCGAGTCCATTAACTGCTGCACACATTTTCAACATGATAACTAGCTCCTAAAAAATCGATGGATCCATTCTAAATATTTAGTGTACGATATATTTCAAAGGTAAACAAAAACATTAAAGGCCAACTTCAGGTAGGGCATATTCCCTCTCCCTACTACCTGATCTTCCTGTGGCTGCAGTGGGCAGCTCCTCTATGATGCAGAGAACTTTAGGAGACAGTGTTCTCTGCACCATTGTCCTGTGAGCCCAGGACTGCTTCATGATCCACCCCCAGGCGTGAGGCTCACAGGAAGTGGATTAAATGATGCTGGACATCATTCATCTTGTAGGAGGATCAGCAGTTGGGACAGGAGGAAGAGGAGGAATGCAGTGATGAAGCATGGAGAGGGTGACTACATGTTATTATTATGATTATTATTATTATACAGGATTTCTATAGCACCAACAATTTGTGCAGCACTTTACAAAATGGAGGAGACAGTACAGTTACAATACAATTTAGGGTACAATAGGGTTAGGAGGGCTAGATGTTACATGTTAGACTTTTTATTTATATGAGGGAAGGGGGAAATATTTCAGTTTTTCATACTGTGTTTAATCGCACCAGTATATCACACTCATTTTGTTGATAATCTGTGCTCTGGGAACCCCTGCTTTTGATGCAAGAGAGAAATTTCCAAACACACCTACAAAAAATCTCTGAGATACAGGAAGCTTGATTTCTATTTTTTTTTTTTTATTAAGGAGTTTCTAACACCCGCCAGTCACATTTATAGTGCCCTTGGAAGTTTAATCGTGATTTGTGATCCTGGATACACAGAGAAAGGACCTGGGGAAGCAGAGAGTTAAGGGACTTAATAGTGTCAGAGACTGTGGTCATGCTAGAGGAGATGGTAAGAGACTGCAGACAGGCTACAAGAGTGGTTGGAGTCTGGGAACGTCTCACTGGAGATACTCAGACACTATGGAAATGTTACATATGACTGCTAGAGATCATTGCCATTACACTCTATTTAAACATTTACTGGTGACACTTTTCATATTGCTCTGATCAATATCTTTAAAAATAAATAAATAATTCAAAACTATATATATAAAAACTGGCCCAAAAGAAGAGCCTAGGCAGGGAAACTCTGACTGCAGGCTGTTTGGACCTGAAGCCTCACAATAATTACCAAAGCACCGTAGTTAGACAACGGTGAGCTAGACAGTTTTCAGTAGGGTAGGTAACCCAGTGCACCTAACATATTACAGTTAGAGCCTAACTTTTTGAGCATTGTTTTTTGCTCTGAGCTGAATCACATGTTTTGCTGGTTTCTTCAAATTGCTGTCTGACTCGTAGATTGGATTGACCTGCTCTTGAATTCTGTATTGATTTGTACACCCTTGCTTTAGACACATTGCAAGCTTCTCAATTCCCTGTTTTGATGCCATCTTAGAAATAATCCTAGAAGGCCGTCGCTTTGGGTTACAGCGCCAAATGTCACACTTTTAAGTAGCAACATAATATCCACTCTCGGGATGTCACACCTTTTCTGTTGCCTTCATTTAGATGGATTACACATGGTATTTCTCTCCCTCTGCTTTTCTTTCAGCTCTCGAAAAACCCAGTATCAAAGGATACTTTCAAGGCCAAATGCCCGTTGTAGATAATAGATCATAGATAATGTTATGATTACCAAGGAATAAAATTAAAACAAAAGAAGCAGACTTGACTGGTCAAATACGTGTAAATTGATAGCAAACTGACACATGTAATTAACAGTCCTCCTGCTATTCTACCTAGCGCTTTACACCTACGGTGTTCAGAGAGAAAGTGACTCCCACCTCGCTAATTACCATTATCACTGGAATGGTAGGGCTTGAGTCATTAGTTCCATGTGCATTTAATTAGAGGAAGGCTGAAATTGGATTTAACTTATTAGTTTTTCATGGATCACTTTCTTGTCATCACTTCAAATTGGATTGCAGCCCCAGGTAACTAATTATGAGAGCCACAGGATCAGAAGTGAAAAAAAGCCTTAATGAGAAATATCGCTGCCGGACCCTTGCTGATAGTCCACTTGTGTTGTGGAAGGAAGGAGTGTGAAGTTCTGTACTGTTGCAGATTAGGGGGAGCTGGGCAGCCTCCGTTCCTGAGAATCATGCGAGTTCGTCACCTCCTAGAGTGTCTTATATTGTGTACTACTGGGCTGGAGATGTTGTCGCAATGGGGTCCCTCAATCAGCTGTTTAATACTTAGATTACAGTTGTAACAGCAGCAGATTGGCTTCCGTCATGACGCCACCATTTTCCATACCAACGGTAGCGTTGATTAAAGAGCATGTACTTATCTTATTTGTTACTATATAGAAGGAAGCATTATCAAGTAAGGTACCAACAAAATTGGACACCTATATAATGCAGATCAAGCTGCATCTCATTTAACAAAGGATTTGTAAAAGTCGTGGGCCTGCAATCCAGGACAGCCAACTGCATCAGTAATGCAGATACCTGGGTTTATTATGGTAGGTGTGTTAGTTTTTCACTTAAATCCTATCTCTGGCCAAGGATTTTTTTTTAGGATATGTATATAATCTTTGTTGTACATATGAGCATTTAATACAAAGGGTTCCCAGAGTATTATGAGATATCTTAAGAGACAGCACAGCAGCCACTGCCTACCTTGAAGTTTATCATGTCTGATTGAAACCTAACTAAAATAAGAATAAACCTTTTTTTTGGTTCTGACCAGAATAATTTAGGAAATGCACAAAACCACTGTACATCCCTTTATAACATGAAGGGATGCTAACATAAGTGCACATGGGCGTGTTTTATTTTACCCACACGGGAGTCGTTTATTATTTCGGTTGCAGTCTTTCTATAGAAAATCTTATAAATGTCCAAGACCCACTGAAACTCACCTCTCCAGTGATCCTCCACCACTTGTTCCTATACCTAAGCCGGCGCAAATTAACTCATGCTTCTGTGTATGGTGTAGCATGTGACGTCCTCCTAAGTGACAGTGCTCAGATTCAGCAGCCGGTTAGCCTTATCACTTCCACATAACCAAGGGGATGGTAGCATCACTACCTCCAGGCTCCAACACCAGTTATTTCAGAGCCAACTATATCCAAGGATGAAGCAGCAGGGGATTGCTGGAGAGGTAAGGATCATGGGGTCACGGGGTGGGGTGGGTTGGGGGGGGGTCGTTCCACAGACACTGTCACTTTGTCCTGAATGGGAAAAGTGACAGTGCCTCTTTAACAATACGCTCCAGTCAATTATGAATATTTTGCATTTAGACCTTGTTCACAAACACTTTTAAAGGTAAAAGGCTGAACTAAATGGCTCGGCAAATCATGTTTTTTTACTTGGTGCTTCCCTGTATAGTGCCTGTAGTGTCTGTAATGCACTAGATTCTTTCGTTCCTCTGATTTGTAGTACATTCTGTGCCAGGAGGATGAAAGCTGTATGGAACACCACATGACGGCACACAGCTGGTGGTTGAACATTTAGTAGCAGTAAACTTTAACTTTTTGGCTCCTGTAGTTTCCCTTGATGTGCACATAACATTGGCGGCATCCTGAACTTCTGGCTTGGGCTTTTGAGGAGTGCACGTAATATTCTAATCTCATGCACTGCCTCCTTAGGACCACAATTTTTACTGATGCATACTTCATTGAGTGGCCCATCTGATGATGTCAGCAAAGAAGACTGTACGTGTCAGCATCCTATGCTTCCATACATGGGACAAGCTGAGGAGGGTTACAACAATGTGCCTGCAGGTGGACCATGCAAGGCAGCATTGTCACCCACTAACAGGAAAACCTTCTGGAAAAATTTGACTTAATATTTGGAATGTAAAGGAAGGCTCAAATTAAATAATAGACTTTAATCCTTCTGCAGGTGAAAACGACACAAATAATATTTTATTCAATTACTTAGGTTTAGATATACCTTAATCCTTTAAAGTCTATTAATGGTTACCATCTTTAGCCTTTAGGCCCCCCAGTTTAAGAACATCTTTATTACAACACTGTTTTCTCTGGAATTCTCTGACTCAAAAGCCACTTTTATCAGCAGCACCTTTTGTATTTAGTGGAAACAGGACATCACAAATCCTCTCATCAATAATAATGTGACTCAGAGTTAAGCAAGTAAAGTCCTGGATCAGTGCACCGTCTCTGGAGGAAATGACGCACCGCCCCCGATGACCAAGCTGTACCCTTTTACAACACTGGAAAAATGTTCATTGTGAAATTCTTTATAACTTTCACTCATGTCACACCCCACTCCCCCTTGAAGATTTTGGGTTACTTTTGCGAGGGGACTAATGAGACAAACTTTTATTATTACTTTTTTTCCCCAACATGTTAAATTGATTTAACATGTAACATTGATTTAACAGGAGATTTATACATAATTTTCAGCTATGGCTAAGGACGGGGCAAGCCGAGGTCAAGTGATGTAGTGTTTTGCATGCTTCCATATGAGAAGCACTGTGGGTGATAAAAGCAGACTCGTTTTATTTGGTAAGTCTACAGGAATTTCTGATGAAGTGCAGAGGTCGATTTTCTGTCAATTTAAAAAGGCAGAGCATTTTTGAACTTCTTTTTTTTTTCCTTCCCTTCATAAAAGAGCTGTGGCACAGGCGTAACATATGCACACACAATACTCCAGCCTGCAACTCATTAGTGCACAGCGTTGGAGCTGGTCCAGCGCTTAGAAAATTTCCTGAAGCCTATAATAACAGCGGTTGGTGCAAACGCAATTGAAACAGGAGTGACAATGCGAGTCGATCCTGCACACCTGGCTTGTTGCCTGGGCTGGAATGCCAGCACAGCGGAGGAACCGGGGAAACCAAATGAACGCTGAGAGGCTTAAAGTGTACCTGTCACTTGGCAGACATTACGCTCTTTGGATCAATACTATACGCCTGGCTTTGTGCCCGGTAGGAATGCCAGCACAGTTAAAGAGCTTGGTATAACGAGCAAGTGTTGAAGATTGTACTTAGCATATATGCTCATTAAAAGACGCCATTTTGTGCCCTGTAGCAAATCTGCACACCTTGCTTTGTGACTAGTTTGAAATGCAAGCAGTGGGGAGAAGCTGGGTAACATCAATGAGTTCCGCGGTTTTAAGAGAACCTGTCACTTCAGGAAATGATCTAACAGAGCATAGAAAGGAGCTATCTATGTCCCACTCTGACTGCCTCTAGGCGATCCCTTAAGACTCATCTCTTCAGGGAAGCCTATCCCACCTCAACCATCACGTTCTCAAACAATTCATCCCCACACAGCTACCTCCTCATGTATCACTTGACCCTCCCTTTTAGATTGTAAGCCCTCAGGGGCAGGGCCCTCCTTACCATCTTGTCTTGAATTGTATTGTGATTGTAATGTCTTCCTTACTGTATATTTTAAAGCACTGCACAAACTGTTGGCGCTATATAAGTCCTGTATAAAAATTATAAAATCCCAGATGGCTTTAGGCAGGTGGTGGTCAACTTCAGCAAGAGCCTATATGCTGGTTCCAGAGCAGTTAAGCAGAATGGGTTCAGCTTTAGTGCTAGTGACGCCACCGCCTCTCAAGCAGCATGTGACCTACTGTCCCTTAAAGGAGAACTATGAGGTGAGTGCTTTTCACTCACCTCATAGTTCTAGCCGACCTGTGACAATGAGACTGTCACAGATCGGCTCAGTAGATCGGGAGGTGAGCGAACACATACCGGGTTCGCTCACCTCTCGATCCTGTCTCGGCTCTCTGCCGTGACAGGGGGAGGGACTGGATTCCCCTCTCCGATCTGCCAGCGCTGACTGGCGGAACGGACGGGGGAGGGGGCGTGTACAGCTGGCTCTGCCTCTAGATAGGCAGAGCCAGCTGTCACTCATGCAGCTGGGCGGATCCCGTCGTCTAAGTCGGGATCCGCTCAGGCTGCGGCGTCTCAGATCGCGCTATACTGTGCTTAGGGTAACGGGAGGACGCTAGTTTGTGTCCTCCCGTTATCCTAAGGAGAACTATGGGGAAAAACACTGCCCCATAGTTCTCTTTTAAGTCAGTTGTGTCTAAAAAGACTATCAGGCTTTCCTGCCCTTCTTCCAGGTAGAAAGCAACAAGAAGAGGGTTCACTCTGCTTGTGTAATCTGGGAAAATTATTTATTAAGTGATGGGTATTTTTTTGTTGTGCATGCCAAAGGCATTCATCTTGTGCCCTGAACCAACATGTGGGACTTTGGATAAGACACAAGCGGCTCTGTAGTGCTTTGTTCAAGATGGTAACCTTAGCTCCTTGGCCTGTGTTTCTTGAAATCTTGGCCTACAAAATGGCTGCCTTCAGTGTGTTAGAGAAATAGGTACATTTGAAGGCATTAATACAATATCAAATGGTAACCAACTGGATTCTGGCTTTCATTTCTCCCAGGCAGTGTGGGAAATAGAAGCAGCTAACTTATTAGTTACTCTGCTGTTGCATCCCTCGGCATGCCATCAGTTGAGCCCTTGATACATTTCTTACTCATCTGCCTTGATGTTTTTCCATTGTGCAAACTTATTGAATATAATAAGCTGTGCAGTTTGCATTACAGTTTTTTTTCTCATCCCAGTATTGGGTAACCTATTCTTAAGAATTCCTATTTATTTTCTTTGACAACTATAGGCCTTTTCTAACCATGAAAAAAGCAGCTGTTTGAAAGCAGTTAGTAGTACAACATATGCATGCCGGTAAGGTGGGGGAGAAAGAATCTAAACTGAAGGGTCTGATTTTCTTTTTCACATATGAAATAAATAAATATATCCCTCCTTATGTATCATTTCCCCCTCCTCTTTCATTGTTAAAAAATTTTAGCTCCCCTAACCTATGCCTTAAATGAACCCCTAAAACTATTTCAAAAAGGGTAACTTAAAGTGCACCAGTACCCTGACATTTACATATTTTAATGGGTGTCAGGACCCATAGAGTTTGGGAAGTCCTTCTTCCCTCTGTTTTGCAGATCCTAACAAGGGATGCCAGCCTCCCAGGGTGGGGTGGAGTCCTAAACACCTTCCTAGGGCTGTCTCCTTGGTTAATAAAGAAATCACATCACCGGATCAGCTTCTGGGGTTCCAAAGGATTTGGTTGTCCTACAATGCTAGTCATCTTGACTAGAGGTTCATCCGATTTTAGATAAGGTTGGACAGTGCCACGGTGTCAACCACCAGGGGGGAGCCAGCAGTCTTGCTGCAGCAAGAGCGGTAGAAAGGTTGAAAGATTCTAGTCTAGGTAGAACTCTACGTTACAGCCTTGTCCACCATTTACATTCCAGGTGTGGACCATTGGCAGGCAGATAACCTCAGGCAGCAGCGCCTGGACCTGTGTCACAGGTGAGGGATGCCATATGTTGACCTCTTGGCTTCTTGGTTTAACACCAAACTGTAAAAATGTGTAAATGTGTTTTTAGATGTTGATAACCTCTGGGGATAGCAGTGGATGCTCAGGTGGCTCTGTAAGATACATAGAGTCTGATCTATGCCTTTCCAACTCTGAAACTCCTTCCTCATCTACTCTGCGGGATTTAGATGGAGGCCATTCCAGTGATGGTAATATCTCACAACTGGCCTAGGTGGGTGCAACCTTCAAACCTGATCAAGCTACTAGCAGATACCTCAGGCACTCATCCAGGTTCCCCAACATTGGAGCACCTCTGTACTCTTTAATTAAATGTTTGCATATTTTTTCTTGCTACCTTTGGTCAAGTCCAGTGATGTTACAGGTTCTCTTCATCTTTTTCTTAATGCCACAGAGAGCAACGCCATGTGATGACATGGTACAACTCTCTGCAACATTTTCCTTTGAGTCCACAGTTGGGGATGAAGCATTGATGCCCTGGGCTCACATAAAGTGGGTTGAATAGAACTGGGCACCAGACAACTCAGAAGAGCAGTTGCACGGAATGGATAAGTGAGAGAGTCTGCAAAGGACAAAGATGGGGTGTGTCTAAAAGCCATTTTTTTAAAGAGCTGCTGGGGGATCTTTACCTTTATTTTTTGCCCAAACCAACTTCGGTTAGGTTTTGTCAGCATCTCCATTGAAAGGATTCCCCTTGCTTACTATTCTAGTGACAGTGATTTACTTTTGGCCAACAACCTCTGTAGTTATCTTGCTAGTGCTGGCACCCAAAAGTAAAAAGAGAAACCAGGGCCAAAATTGCAGAACCAAAAAAAAGGCAAGGGGAGCAGTACCATGTTTGAAGTGTGGCCCTGCAGATATCTGTAGATGTCTGGAGGAACTATGATTGCACTTTGGAAAACATGTACATAGGTGCCATTTATAAAATCAGAAGAGAAGGCTGGAAATAAAGTAAACATTCTTCATACTCACTTCAAATAAACAAAGCCTTGCACTTATTAAAGTGAAGTGTGTCGGATATTTTAGGTTGTGTTTTGCACAATTAGGACTGCGGCTAGGTGATGTCATACCTAGTTACTGTTTTTCTATCAGCCGGCTGTTGTTACATTAGAGTGATATCATGACCCAAAAATTATAAACATATCATCATCTCGCGGGCCTGAGTAACAGAAGATCGGGAACGTTTTATTAAGTTTGTTTTCCTTGTCATGTTGTAAAAAATTATGTGTTCGCCCTGTATTAAAAACAGATTGGGATAATTCAGTCGCTCGTGAAGTCAGCTTCAGCCAGTCTCCAGTGCTTAGGGTTGGACAGGATGGTTTTTCCATGAACTGGGGCACTTGCTATGTTTGCTGGTTTCCCCAATGACTCATATGACCTCAGAGACAGACATGGTGAACCTGTGTTTTGTATTAGCAACAGAATCAATACAAACACTCTATTATTTTATTATAATACGTTGGGTTTGTTTTGTGTTTATGTTTTCTGGTAGTAACACCTTTATTATGATTGTTTTATTTTTATGCATATTGGCAATTGAAACATCTTTTTCCTTTTGCACATGTCCTAGCACCCAACTCATCCATCGTAATTTCATAGGAAAGCCTTGTTTCTGGGACCTCCATGTTTGTTTTGTAATATAGACGTGTCATGGCAGTTTGAGGAGCGGCTTGTGATATTGTCTGGCCTAGATAAGCCAACAGGTTCACATTTAAGAAATAAAAGGAAAGAAAGAAGCTGAATGCTGCCATTCTACCACATTAAAGATATTGTTGAGGAGGTCTGAATCAGGAAAAAAAGTTTTGCTTCCAAGATACAGTAAAAAACTTACTATTTCTCTTTGTGTAAGTTGTGGTCTCGCTTGATGCAATGGAGGAGGTGAAGTGAAGTTGAAACTAGTTTGCTCTTTCTTGAGTTAGACCTAGAGACGGGGCCGGATTTCCCACAAGGCCAACCAAGGCCTGACCTTGGGGCAGCAGGGAGTAGAGGGGCAGCAGGGATGTGGAATTCCTAGCTCCCGATGCTCGGGGCATGCAGTTCCGGGTGCCGTGCGGGTAGTTGTTTTCTACATTTAGCGCTGCTTTCGGCAAGCAGAGCTAAATGTATATCGGGGAAGCCGCCGCTTGTTTTGTACAAGTGATCTCGGCGTCTCGTCGAGATCACTTGTATGCAACCTGCATACATGGGGGCGCATTGAGGAACCTGGCATTGGGGCAGCAGAGAGAGTAAATCTGGCCCTGCCTAGATCAGTGTAATCCACATGGAGTGCAAGATTTTTCTGATTGCAAAGCTATGCGTCTGACTCAGCGCACTGCTCCAACAGAGAGAGCAAAGGTCCGTCTCTGCAGAATGCTGGCAGGGGACACGCTTTTCTACTCAGGGTGTAAACTAAGACTTTGAACACCTTTTGTTGCACCTATAATGTATTTATTGTAGCTGATTTAAAGTGAAATTAAAGCCTAAATTCCGCCACCCCCATGCTGGTGTAAGAACTTACCTTAAATTATGCCTCTTGATCCGATCATCTTCTTCTTTCCAGTGGTTTTCAGGAGTCCCTCCAGTGCTGTGCCGGTATTTGATCCAGCGCTGACTCCTGTCCCACGGCGTCTGTACGGATGCATGCTGCCTGCATTGGAAGCCGGGCAACAACATATCATTACCCACCGCCCGGCTTTCTGATTGCCCGTGAAGCCGGCTCCATGCCAGCGGGAAGCACCGGTATTGGTGCTCGTTATTGGCGAGTACCAAAAGCAAAGTATCGGTACTCATACACAATACCGAAAAACTGAATCCCTAGTACATCCCTAGTAGAGAGGCTACAGGGACCGGTCTAGCAACCAGGCGGGACTGAGATTCAGGTCAGTATACCTTTGTCATTTTAGACCCTAGATGAAAATGAGCAATTAACCCTTGCAGTGCAGGGGCAGCCCAACTGGAAGAGTTCAGTTTTATTCTGCCCGTAGCTCTTCTTTCAAGCATTTCCGAGTAAAAACCAGGTGCAAATCTGAACATGCGCATACAGGACGATAAAAAGAGGTAGAACTCCAGCCGGGTAGGGATTTCCATTTTGTTTCTGCAGGGACCACTCTGGAAAATCCTCCCTTTTCACTGGAATTAGGAACTTTTCTCTTTCATAACTTCAGTTATAGAAATTCAGTTTGAGCCGAGTTCACAGTGTTTGTTATACTGTCATTTTTAACATATGATAGTGAAAAATGCTGACCAAACTAGAAAAAAAAAAATGGAGGAATTCGTATATTTGATTAGAAAAGACTTTATCGCACTTGAGAGTGAAGACAAAAAAAAAAAAAAAAGATTAATGAAAGCAAAACAAAATATAATTGAGCTATTATTTTGCAGAGTCTGGCTTTATTTCAGACACCAGAATCAAACTGTGCTTTGCTCAAGTAACGAATGTAAAAAAAAAACGTCTAGCAACAGATGTTTGAACATAGACTAATTGGGAAATTTACACATTGGACTGAGACAGTCTTGCTATAAAAAATATAATTATGAAGGCAAATATGATGGAGACTTTCCATGCTACTAGTGCCTGAGAATAGCCCAGGTTTACGGGTAAGTCGAAGTGTACGTAAAGGAAGATGAACGGCAGGTAATGCCCTTGGGGCCGTTGGCAGACGGCTGATGCCACTGGGTTGCATCGCTCAACAGCATTTAATTCAAGCGTCCCATCTCCTTCTGCACATGGGGATGTTGTGTTCCAGAATGACATCTTGAATGCCTTTCATATTAGTACTGCTGCTAGAGATTGGTATGTTTAAATTATAGTGTTTTGTCTGAACAAAGAAATATTTCAATGGAAAAAATTCACATTTTGCTGCAACTACAGACAGATACCTGTTGATCTGCCAGAAATCCAGTGAGCTCCTAACTTTCTATATTAGTTGACAACACAGTGCCTCTGCTGCACTGAATTCTCCAGCAGTGTTGTCAGCCATGCCTAGCTGTCCCCTGCTGCACTATAGAACTCATCCCTATAACATAAGCTGGATATGTTCTGTAGTCCACAGAGGAGAACCCGACAGAGTTAATAACACTTCTTGCACATACATGCACATAAAAGCTAGGTGCTCAATGGATTGTCGGCATATCAACAGATATTTTTCTGTTCTCACAGTGTTTTTAAAGTGTGCTTAAAAGAGAACTATGGGGGTAACCTTTTTATCCCATAGTTCTCTTAACGGTCACGGGAGGACATATTCTAGCGTCCTCCCGTGACCCAAAGCTCAGTATATAGCTTGCTATATTCTGAGATTGCCGTAGCTGGGACGGATCCCGACAATACTATCGAGAACCACCCAGCTGGCTGATAACGGGCTCTGCCTATCTAGCAGCAGAGCCAGCTCTGCCCGCCCCCTTCCTGACAGTCACCGCTATCTGCAGGGAGATAATCGGAAAGTGAGCGAGCAACGGTATGTGTTCGCTCACCTCCCGATCTATAGAGCTAACGTGTGACAGTTTCATTGTCACAGGTTGGCTAGAACTATGAGGATGAGTAAAAGTCACTCACCTCATAGTTCTCCTCTAAATCTACCAAACTTCAAGCATATTTGGCTCATGAAAATGCTCATGTAATGATCATTTGTGAGCATCTTATAAGTATTTTCATACACTACACTTGGAGGTGAAACGGCTTGGATATGCTAGGACAATGCTGCGTGTAGGAGATTTTAAGAATGTGCATAAGAAGAGTGCCTTAGTGTGAACAGTCCCAGTTAGACACAGTGCAGTTGCTCATGCTTCTACCATGTGGTCAGTGTTTTACTTAGACACAAGAAACAGGAGACATTCATGGTCTGCTTGGACAAGGGAAACGAACCAGCACATTAAAATCGAACTATGACCCAACCTATTTTTGCCATAGTTCTCTTTGGGGTCACAGGAGGACATTTACTAATGTCCTCCTGTCACCCAAAACTCAGCATATAGCAGGCTGTTGCCCACTGTATACTAACAGCGCAGAGCCGCGCTGCAGCAGGGATGGATCCCGACAATTTTGTCAGGATCCACCCCACTTCCTGCTTGACAGCTGGTTCTGCCTCTGTAGAGCCAGAGCTGGCTGTGCCTGCCCCCCTCCCCATCCGTCCCTCCCAGTCAGTGCTGGAGAGGGGAGGGGGGAATCCCTGCTGGGAGCGGTGACTGACAGTCTCTGCAGGGAGATGATTGGGAACTGAGTGTTCGGCGGTATGTAATCTGATGTAAGCTTCAAATGTGAAGATGACCGCTTTCCCTCCATTCAGATCGGCTTGTAACAGGTTACACAGCAGGGAAAGCCTCCCCGCTGTGTAACCTGTCATGGACGGAGCGCTGCCTGTTAATTACAGGCGGCGCTGCATCCAGCTTTTGACAGCTAAGTTAGGTTACACAGCAGTGGGCTTCCCCACTGCTTGTGTAACCTAACTTAGTGAGGCCAGAGCTGTCACAGCCCCTACTTGCTGTTAGAGGCTTGAGCTCTGTGGATTGTTTGGACCAATGGCAAAGCGTCAATGATCCAAGCTGTCCAATCCCCAAAAAAACGGACATCGATCTCGATTCTTCACCAGTAACGAGCAATTGAGGGACATGGAGGCTCCTCCCTGTCACCCCACTTCTCCCTCCCTCCTCCACACAGCTCAGTTACCAAGTTAGGGGCAGAGGTGGGCTGGGGCAAGGCAGGGCAGGGTGTGCAGGGGGAAATGCCTCACCCAGCGAGGACTTCCATGAACTTATGTGATAATTTGTAGCATTCCCCTTCACTCTTTACCCAGCTGCTACATAAAAGGTTATGTGGGGAGGTAAGAAGTGGGGTAGAGGAGCTTGTCCAGCACAGACAGTAAGTCTGGTTCAAAGGCATAAAATCATTTTTTTACAAATGTGGAAAAGAAAAATGCTGCAAATAAGCAATTAAAATACGTGGCTTTTCTGTGCTTTTACCTGCAATTTTTTTAAGATGGTGACAGAGGCATACATACAAAGTCCTAAAGAATGTGTTGCATTTCAATAGCATTCTATACATTTGTAATGTGTTGGGGGATTTTTTTTAGCTGCCTTACACTTCAACGATGTCAAAAATGCCTTGTCACTCTAATTTCTTTTCAATATAATAAATATTGATTGCCTATCTTTTACTTTAGCATTTCACTACGTACGAAGCAGTAAATGGCATGCTGCAGCGAAAGGGAGGAAAATTGATTTTTTGGGTTATACGAATGCTTGTGTCACAATGGGCCCGTTGACCTGTTTGGTTCGATACATTAAGATGCGATATACATTTGCGGGTAATAGTTTAACTAAACATTTTTTTTTATTTTTTTTTTAAATTGCCGTTGAATCGATTGCTTTGGTTTACTACATAAGTGGAGCACTCACATCAACACAACTTGCCCCACTCCGGTACACAAAGACTTGTTAGCTGAAAATTGAATACACAGCTACGCGAGATAGAAAAATTGCTTGGAAACACTTTTCTACCTTGCAGGAGGTTGTGTTATTTAGACTCAAACCCTGTAAATATACCTTTCTACAAAGCGAAGAGAGAGGGAGATAAGAGAAATGAAGTCTCTTACTGGCTTTCTCTATTCCATCAGTATCAACAGCAAACTTAACTGAACTTCTGCTTACACAAGGTACGGATACATTGTCCTGTTGTTTTTGGGTTTTTTTACCTCGTCCACAATGGGAAGTATTTTTACCTATGTGAACAGGATCCTTCTAATTTGAAACCTTTAAATATTCAGTGCCAATTTATTTTGCAGTCCATTTAGGACCCAGCATACCTGGCTAGTGCCTCTAAAGCTGGCCATAAAAGCGGGAGATTTGGCCACAATTTGTCAGACGCTCAACAGGAATTATTTATCCCAATGGTTGTTGGTGAAGAAATGATAGTCTGTAATATTTTGAAATTGTTACAGTGGCTTGTAGAGCTTTATAATTGCTAAACATGTATATTTAGTAAATATTGAAGACCAATCACTAAATTCTCTATATTCTACTCGTATGTCATTGTTATTTCTAGGGATGCACTGATACCAATACTAGTATTGGTGCCGATACTGAGTATTTGGACGAGTACTCTTACTCTCCCAAATGTTCCTGATGCCTAGCCCGATACCAGAACTACCAACAAGTCATTAGATACCGCCCAGCTTCCTGAATGTCCGGGAAGTCAGCTCATTGCTCCCTCGTCAGCATGGAGCCGCCTTTCTGGCCAATCAGGAAGCCGGGGGTCGAGTAATGACTCGCCGCCAGGCTTCCTGATTGGCCAGCTTCCCAACCAATCAGGAAGCCGGGCGGTGTGTAGTGCCTGGCTTCCTGATTGGATCGGGAAGCTGGCCGATCAGTAAGCCAGGTGACGAGTCATTACCCGCCCCCCGGCTTCCTGATTCGCCAGAAAGCCAACTCCATGCTTCAAGAATGAAGACGGCATCCCAGTCAATTGGAACGCCGGGTGGCCAAAAATTGGCTTTAATTTGCTAGAAAATAACTTCTTATTGGGCAACGTGGTCAGAAGCGCTTCTCATTACATAGTTACATAGTTTCATAGTTAGTCAGGTTGAAAAAAGACACAAGTCCATCGAGTGCAACCTATAGAGCGTGGTCAGGTGTTGACCAATGAGTGCTTGCCATTTGAGGCCAAAATTCAAAATCCAGAGCACAGGGCTGCGCTACATGGCAGTACGGATAGTACACCCACACCGATAAAGTAGTCATTGATGCCATGAAATTTTCAGACTCGATGGGTTTCCCTTTTTTTTTTGGAGAGGCCTTTTAAATTTTGATATAATCTTATAACTAAATTGTATTGTGTATTGAAATACGTTTCTGTTTTTCTCAAGAGACATATGTACACGAAGGGACACTGTAAAAGGAGCAGATTTTTCATTTTCATTCTTTTTAACACTTGGAACCCACACATTTTGTGACTTAAAGATATCCTGTTTTGACTGGCTGCTAAACCACAAACTGTCTCACATGAAATACACAATAACAAAAACCTGTAAACAAAAACTGCTAATGCAGGCTGGGAAATAAAGGTGACTATAGTGTTGCAATAGTCTTGCGGCAAATATTTTTTTTTTACAGTCATATTTGCTTTAGTTGTAGCGATCTAAAAAAGTGATCGTCAGAACGGAGGTGCCAGTGATAAAATCTTGTTTGCATGATTACACATAGCTGAGACATTGTTCTTTGATTGCCGTGATTATTTGATTTTCACAAGAATTAGCAAACAAACTTTCATGATTAGTAGAGAGCCACTTGTTCATATTTGAAAGTTTTAGAATATGGATTCTGATAGCAGAGGTGTATGGAATTTGCACGTCAAAAGGGAGTCTCTTAGACTAACCAGTACAACCCTTTGCTACTTACTTTAATCGCACTATATATTTATTGTTTGCCATATAATGTTCTTACTTTCTGGTATGTAAAGATTTTTTGCACTACATTTCCTGCCATACGTACTTCTGTATAGCTGCATATTACATTACTACTCAAAGTCAATGAGAAAACTATCGAATTGACAATAGTACCAAAATACTTCTTTGATGATCAATCAAGATGTTTTTTTTTCATATCTTTCACAGCATAAAAATGCCATAAAAAGTTATACTGATAATGTAGGAAGAAGCATTTCTTAAAATGTTGCACCCTCCTTTTCCTCTTATAGCATTTGTGGTTATTTTGTAATGTTGGTGGTTATATTTTTTATGAATTTTTACAACAAATACATGCCACCAATATTTCAGTTGCAATTCCAGTTTTTGCATTTATTAAATTATTATTATTATTTTTTTTTTTAACATGGACTGTTGTGTAATTTATTTAATTGTTGTTTTTGTTTTGCTTTTGCCTATTTTTTGTGGTTTGGCCCAGAATACATAATAACAACTATCTATTATTGCCGGACAGCATATATTGTTAACAGAACTTTTAAAAAAAAAGACAGTTTGGGTCTCTATATTAACCTACATACTGTATCTTAACACAGCACTGCTTTGAAAAATATTTCTTTAGATGTTAACTGATTTTCATACTCCATTGCAAATTTAGAATGTGTTAATTAAGAATTTACAGGAAAAAAATTAGCGTTGAATTTTAAGGAAAAAATACATGGTGTGTGCATGTGTTCATCTGTGTATATATATATATAT
>NW_017306892.1:772553-787729 GCF_000935625.1 Nanorana parkeri
TATATATATATATATATAATGTGTGTGTGTGTGGCCAGATAGATAGCTGGATAGATAACCAACTAAAAATAACACTCAGTAGTAGTGGTCGACCCATATGGATTTTTCAGAACTGATAATGTAAACAACAGGCAGTGGGTGGGTGCGATAGTCAGCCTGCTATTGGCTATTTCAAATTGCAGTAGTCAGTAGCAGGCTGGCTATTAAACCCGCCCACTGTCTGCTGTTAATCCGCAGAAGAATGGACCTAAAGGAAAAAGTTCTCCTTCAGGTCTTCTCCTCTGCTGAGCAGGCAGTGGGCGGGTGCAATAACCAGCCTGCTATTGGCTATTTCATAGTGAAATAGCCAACAGCAGTCTGGCTATTGCTTCCCCTGCTATCTGCTGTTATTTTTGTACTTTGTAATCTGCTGTTACTTTTGTAGCGGCCGCGGTCAATATACCCGAAAAGCTTTTAAGCTACCGGCTCTGTTCCTGCTTTGATTTTCTGACTAGCTCCTTCAATCAGCTGATCAAGGGATGCTGGCCAGACAGAGACACACATTGTGCGAAATGTGTTAATTATCAGTAATAACTATCGATACTGATATCTAAACAAATCTGTGAATAACGGCCCTAAATATCAGTTGATCCCTATTTAGTGAAACGTAAAAAGTAATCAAAAAACAAATGAATACAGTCCCAGGCCTTTACATATTCCTTAAATGGTGACGAAACCCAGTCATGACTTATCATTAAAGCATCAATGATTTACATAATGACATCTTACTAGATAGAAATCCATGCATCTCCTTTTGGCCTGACTAAGGTTTATGTAACCTGAAACTGTAGCTAGTTGTCACTTTAATTTGTTTGAGTCAGGTTTTAGTTTCTAAGCAAACTTAGAGGATGAATAACTCCACAGTTGCTGCAGCTACAGAGTTTTTAAATTGCATTTACTACTTGTTAAGAATATGTAGGTATTTAAAAAATGTCCATAGCTTAGTCACATTTCTGTATAAATCATCTAATGAATGCTAAAACCCAAGTGTATTTGGCTGTATATGGATCCTGTGGGTCAAGGCTCTGGCTGCCAGCACACCGTCTTATATTAGCTTTTGCCGCTCACCCAGTCTAGAACTGCCAAGGTCACATGACTGACTTATTAAAATGGGAGATGGAATTTTTTTGTTATTTATAGTAAACTCGTCCTGCAAATTTTATAATTTCAAATTTCATTTCAGGAAGTGTCATCTTTTAAAGTGCCATACCTCCCCTCATTCTTGATATGACCCACCTTTCAACTACACGCTGTTTTAGGTTGGCCTTGTAATACCATCGGCACCCAGTCTAGTTCCGCAGACTTGTACAGCAGAAAAAGTCTGCTCCAAGTACAATATTTAGTCTGAGCTTAGAAAAACAGCATGTTTCTTTTCTCAGCAGAATCCCCGTCAATTTCTGTGTCACCTGCTTCTAGAATTTCTGCAGGTCGTACGAATGTGAGCCGACATATATTTGCTTAATGCCCCGGGAAAAAAAAAAAACCTGCGCGGCAGGCGAGCTGTATGTACATATATCATGGAAAACCTCAGGGACTATTGAAACGAGAACAGTGGCCCTTTGCAGTTAAGTAGGTGTTTTATTGAACTAATGCCAATTTGCTTTCCAGGGATAGTCCGTAAAAGCTCTGGACGATTCCCAACTGTAATACAGGTTCCCTTCCTCTGCCTGGCTTCGCCCTCTCACATCCAGATTGCCTGCAATGCGTTCCAAGCTCCTCGGAAAAGAAGACACCTTGGCTCGGCTCATTCAGTGTAAAAGAGAGCAATATAAAAGATTGATGGCCTTTATAGCTGCTGTATTTCACAAAGCATTAGCTTGTTTCTCTCTCGGTTTTTTTTTCTGGGTTCCCCCCCCCTTACATTTTGTTTTAATTGATACTATGCGATGAAGGGTTGTTATGCACTGTAAGTATTTCGTATAAAATACAGTGCGGTTTTTCTGTAAGTAGTTTTGCAAGAGTTTGCTTTTTGTTTATGCATTTCGCGTGCTCTTCCGAAGACTATTAGACTTGAGATTACGGCAATAAAAAAATAGATTACAATGTAGATAAAAGATGACGGGATTTTAATGTTTATTGGTATTGACTGCTTTGTGTTTACTTGAGATTCCGACTATCCAATTGGCTGCTTCCACAGGCAATACTTTTTATATGTTAGTCTTCTGGGGTTTGCACCACGTCCCCACAATTGCTTTGAGGTATGCTCATTTCAAAACTGAATTCCAGGCAGATATTAGGGATGTTCAGATACCAGTTCAGATACCAGTGCCGATACTTGGCATTTTCACATGAACTACCAGGGTTGCAGCTGGGAACTGGCTCTGGCGCTCCACCACTGTCCTGAAATCATTAGTTTATATTGTTTTAGATCCTAGCAGATATAAAAGACACAAATGAATGCAGCCCTGTATTCATAATTACACAATTAAATGTATTAAATGCAAGCAGTGTAAGTATCTGAATTTTACTTTGTATCAGCTTCTGCAGTTCTCTACAGCAGAGCTCAGGCTGGAAGAATGAGAAGCAGAAGGAGCCAATAATGTTTGCTGTAGTGGTCGTGTGCTAACAAAGAGGATGCTGAGTAACAGTGAAATGAGCTCATCATTCTGCTGTTTCTCCTTGGACTGACCAGTCGCAGGCTGGGAGAGGAATGAGACCTGTAAAGATATACAAATCTTCCTTAATATGCATTTTAATTTGTTTTGTTTTGGGTTCGGCTTTAAACACAACTGTATTGCATTTAAATGGACTCAGGACACATTCAGGTATATTTTACTTGGCTAATTGGCTCTAATTTTCATCTTGGCATTCATCTTGTGTTGTTGGCTGCCCTGCCAGCTAAACCTCTATGATTGCTGGCTCCTTCAACTTCTGAATGGATTTGAGTATGAGGCAGTGAAAATACAAACCCATGTGTTCTCTGATTCAAGCGCGCTGTCATCTCTCTCAGAGGTTTCAAATCGCAGGATCATATGAGAAAAGGCTGCGACACCACTCAGCAGCTCTATGAGAAAATATCCAGCCAAATGGAATTTTCGAGAACTCAAAAGGTAAATTGGGTAGCCTTTCCAAAGTTGTCCCAACCAAAATATTTCCTGTGTAGCATTTTCAGTTTTCTGGTTGACTTTACTTGCTATGGGTGATAAAATTGGACCCTTGTATATGGTCCCTGTGTGGGAAAGTAGCCACCATTCCAAGCTTGCTGATGGAAAACAGTCTCACGTCTAGTTAGCTAATTTGTATTGAAGATTGTAGTCCGTCACAGGGGAGAGCTTGGAGCTGGGTCTAATTTACAACACACACAGGAACCAGGGGGAACAAAAGTAGCCCCCCCTCCAGAAGGAAGGAAGGACAGCTCCAATTCAGAGATGATTTGAGGATCTACAGCCGAGTGATACACATATAAGATACATTTTTGTTAATATTTCAGGTACTTGAATGTATTTTTAAGATTTAACTCCTGGTGTCACTTTAAGGTACATGTTTCAGGTTAAGTGTTAGGAAAGGAGATAAAGGGACTGATTTAATATAGGAAATACCTATACTCCTCAGTGTCACCTTGGGGTGCTAGTGACGTGAGAGTTAATTTTAGGGGTTATGTTAAATGTTCAAGTAAGGGAGGTCTAAGGAGTGCATAGTGCTTAATTCAGGGGATACTTTTGTTTTTCTAGGGGAGCGCACAGCAAAAATTGTAAGTGCCGGTCCTCCGCCAAACGTAAATGTATTGTTAGCATACATGATTAGTCCATACACAATATTTTTTGCATGTAATGCTGCAACAATTTATGTCAGGTAAGGATCTACCTAGAATCAGGTTTACTTGTTCTTTATAGAAGGTGGCCCTGTGACTCTTAGATTATATATCCCCACATGCTCAAATCTAGGTTGCCTTGCCAGTAGCATCGCTACCCAATGGGTTACCTTTTCCGCCATCTATCCAACATTGCAAATGGTAACTACTATTCACTAAAGTTCTTAAAAAGACAGGCCATAAAAAAATCAGGAAATTATTTTGAGCTGATCATCTATTTTGAGCAGTATCTGTTCAGCCTTGTGCTACAGCAGTGGTCTGGCCCACATGCTTGGGAAGTGCAGAAATTCTAGAAGCAGGTGATAGAAAGTGTTTTAACTGAGAACAGGCTTTAGAGAATCACACTTATTTTCTACACTAAAACGTAATATTGGACTACATCCAGTTCTCCCATTGATAGAATGTGAAAACCCTCCGAGATATCTTGAAGGTCTATCTGCGTGCCACTTCAAAAAATATTACTCATCTTCTTATGTAAAGACATATTTTGAAGGCAGTAAACAGTCAACACTACAAAATTCCTTTGCCTTGTCCATATGTTATAAATCTCATACTTAAAGAGACACTGTCACCTTTTCCATTACAAAGCGACGGTATCTTTGTAATGGCATCTACAATCCCTTACACTTACCTCACTAGTGTTCCCTCGCAGCTCTTGCCTCTGCTTCAGCCAGCTCTGAAAACCAAGGTGGTGTTGCATGCCAAGGCAAGCATTCACGTCACTTCCTGGTATTATGATGCCATGCTGCTGGACCCAAGCACTGTCACACTGTAAGAGGTCACATGCTCCCCTTACCTGGAAGCACTGGGTATTGTCACCTGGAGGGCCAAAGTGATTGTGACTCTTTAAAGGCAGGACTTGATAAATCCTAAAAAATATAGAAGATAATAAAGTTAAATCAAGGTGCACTAAGTGCACTGTAGAAAGATATTGTTAAAATGTGGTCATCTTACCAGTCTCTGAGTGAAAGTGTGTTTAGAAGGAACCTGAATCATGCCTTGATATGTGTGAATGTTATTGAGTCACTGAAGTGTCCAGGTCCTGCTCCTATAAACTGCTTTCTTCCTCTGTCAGGGATTGTTGGCAATATCCAGTAAGCCGATTTACAGATTGAACACCTTTTTGTCAGGGACATCCTTGATGTTTTTGGCCACCGACTCCTTGTTATACAGTGGTGCACTTGTTAACAGCAGAGAGAGAAGAGCAAAGGGGTCCCAGAATAAAGCCCCTAAGATTTACCACCTCCCAGGTCTGCAGACATAAAAGACATCATTTTAATAACCTGACAGAGCAGCCAATAACTGGGCTTTCCATATCAAAAACGGACAGGAAGCAAATGAGTGCCAGGCGTTTTTCCTCTTTCCTTTCTAACAATTGTCAATGGAAGTTTATGCTCCCTGGCTTATTAACAGTGATTGCTGGATCCCGGATCGGACTTGCTGGGCTCTTAAACGCTGCATTAATACGTCTGCCAAAATTTACAGTTTCATGTTGAAATCACTGTCTGCTTTAATTCTCCGTATCGTTACTGGGGGGTAGCACATTTCATAATCATGTGTACAAACTGCGTTATTTGTCCCTCGTGAATTAGGCCTTGAAAAATAGACACCTTTGAATGGAGCAGACAGAAAATTCTTGGGACACGGGGTAAAAAAAAAAAAAAAAGAGACTGTATTAAACACTGAGAACTCACTTGGCAGCAAATGACAAAATTATTACAACTCTTTGTCTTTGTTCTCTCTCTTTTTTTTTTTTGCGAGCTTCAGAGACCTCTGCGATTGCTCCGCAGTGCATTGCAACATTAAACGGCTTCGGCAGCACATGCTAATTTGTTCAGTACGACTCTGATTAATTATTTCAATCATGAGGCTCCATGTTCCCGAATTGTAATTATCCGACTCCCAAATCTGCAGCACGAATGAGGGAGGGGGGTAATTTTTAAAAAATTCTACCTTCCCTTGTATAAGGTTAAACAACCATAAACAGCCAATCTAATTTAATTTGATCAAGATTCTTTTGTAGGTTTTCATATCCACTTGCTTGCATAAAATATTGCTAGAAAGGGGACTAAGGGACACAGATCTCGAGCTTTGGGCATTTTTTTTTTTGCAAGATGCACACTTTCAGAGCTACACTTCTAAGAGATTGAAATTAGCATGTACATTGGTCTTTATCAGCCTGCAAGCACTAATTTAAGTCTGGGCTCTGGCCTGTGCACTGTCTTTAAGCATTAATATGTTAATGAGTTATAGCAGATGTTTTGCATTGGGGGATGGGCTTCACACAGAGACTTCGGTGACATCTTGCGCCGATCGGGACTTGTAGAAATCTCTGCCGTCTCTTATGTTACAAACGGGCAAAAGGATGCATTTTCAAATGAATCAATGCAAAAGGGTTTTCTTTTATTGCAATCCAAGGCTGCAGTGGTTCCAAAGACAAATTTGAGAATGAATATCATTCAATATTAGATTGTAAAGTCCTCTATCCTGTCTCTGGTGTGCTTGTTTCTAATCACATGTCATTTTCACCAAATTTTTACATCGGCATCTTTAATCATTTTGTTAATGTTTACTATTTTTTTGTTATTAAGTAACCTAAAGTTATAGGTATCTGTGCTTGCCTGATAACTGTAATATATGGTTACCTTCTAGATTATAACATTGTTTTCTGATGTCATATACCAAGGAAAATATTCAGCATATAACTTTGCAAAATAATATTATTTTTGGTCAATCACCTCTTCATAATCTTTAAAAAACCATCTTTGGTGCCTTTAAGATAAAAAACAAACGCAACAAAATATGCAAGTATTAGGACCACGTAAAAAAAAAGGTTGTTAGTGTGTTACAATTACTCTTTACCTGTATTGTGCCTTTTGTATTGATAGAAAATGTATAGCAAAATATAATTAAAAAAAATCTACACTCTACAGAATGCTTCCTGTCAAAAATATGATAAAATAATGTTCTATTTTTTTTTTGAGTTGAAGTTGATAAATGGTGTTGCTTTCTTGCCTTCTTTAAAATGTTTGTGTTAGCTCGACCTCGCTACATCTGTGATATTTGTCTCCTCCCATATTTACCAATCATTTTCCGAATTAATTAACCTGAGCTCAGTTAATTAATTGTTGTAAAACAAGTCTTTTACATCAATTAATTAATTGAATGTAGGTTAATGCAGTCAAAGAGAGTGCTAAATACAAGAGCAGTTGAACATCTCCTAGCTAACATGGGTTAGCTTGACGTCTCTGCTGTGTATATGTGCCTTCTGCCATGTATAGAGTGCTGCTTTACTTTTTATGCATGTTTTTGATTAAAAGGACTTTGATCTTGGCTCTGTTGATTGTAAGATCTTGGGAATAGTCCTTAGCTTAATAAAGGGTCATTGAATCTCATATGAGATAAGTGTGCTATGTGCATTTCTCCGAAGTGGAGGGCTTTATGCTTATTCCATATAGCCACACACCAATGAACATATGCCCAGTAAAAGGATCCAATACTTCTCCAGAATATTGCAGAGCACTATATACTGTAGAAACAACCTTATTTTGTGACCAATTCAATTCTACACATTAGAGAAGACTTTAGATTTTGGTAACTTTCTCTTATGTGCAGGTTGCATATGGTTCCATGTATCCTAACATGATACCGGCCATTGCTTAAAATGTTTCTAAATAACAATACTGCTGCAGTTTTGGCATTGAAATGTGTCTGCACATACCTGTGTTAGTTTTCCAACCAGTTTTTTTTTATATCTTTGTGGTCACCTTTGTATTTCAGATAACCTACAATAGGGCCTTGTCCAAATTGGCACTAAACTTCGTCCCTTCCTTGTGATAAGTACCACCCCTGCCCTTCAGCTTTCAGATGCTAGATCCTATACTGGCTTATGAGGTCTGGCATTTGAGAGGTAAAAAGCAGGGTCAGGGCTTTGTACAAGTAGGAGCCAGGGCTTAGTGTTGACTGGCGGTCTATAAATTGGGCCTGGAACATTTTCAAAGACAATACGGGAAACCTTTACAGTTGTGCCACTCAACACAACACTCAGTGATCTGTTTTACCACAGCAGATGAGCAGCTTCAACCACTCTAAGCTACTCAGCTTCTACATGCACCATCACAAATGTTATTCAGTGGTTCCTTATTACTTCTCAACTACATAGACCATGTTGGAATGCAGTATTTGAAACCTGGATAAAACTGGGCAGCATTGCCAAACACTGGTAGCCTCAGCAACATTCTAAGTGGCAATTATTATCAAACATTCTGAATTTTTTTTTCTTTTAATAGCTTCAGCAGATTTAGTCTCAATTTTCAGTCTCACATTTTAGTTGTATTATACCACATTTTGGAAGAAAAGTTTTAGTTTCACACATTAGTTGTACTAGACCACATTTTACGAAAGTATCTGGAAAGCTGTTTGTGTTGATATTACAAACTGAAAATGATGATTAGTTTCTGCAAGTATGAATCTGTTTGGCTGCTGTGGGGTGATTATGACAATTCTTATTTAGGATGCTGATCGGTAAGGTCCAGAATCCCCCAAAAGATAATTTGTCAGGCGCTAGTTTATTCTGTTAATAGAATTTACATTTTAGGCTAGCAATCAGCATTTTATTAAAGATTCACTTTTCTTGGCAAGGTTTTATCATTTAGCCAGTTTATTGGGTGTGCATGATACGAGCCTTCACACCACAACCTCAGGACACCAGTCAGTTGGTTAGACTACACAAAGAGTATTGCCAGAGAACCCCCCCACACACACACATACACACGATACCCCAACTCTTCTTGCTAATCACCCCAAATATTATATAAAAAACACAGCTAATTGCCTTACTCCCCTGTTCACAAAACTGATTCCCAAATCTTCTGATTCTTCGCTGCAAAGTGGACAGGTCCTTCTTCAGATGCCGACATTGCTGGATTGGCTGCAAATTGCTTCAGGCACATTGACTGTTTTTTTAAAGCCCAATATCACCTTTCTGGAAAGTCATACAGTGGCCAAATGATAAGATTGCTTTGCTTGCAGCTCTTGGTTTGTAGCTCATCAGGACACTATTGTCCTGCTATCCCATGACCCCCAACAGCATATAGCCTGGTTAATTTACTTCTGATTAAAATGATCTTAGGGTGTGTATGAGTGTGGTAGGGAAATTAGTAGTTCTATAAGGGCAAACCATGATGTAAATGGTTGCATATTCCCTGTAAAACTGTGTAATATATTAGCACTTTATAAATACAGGAATTAAAAGGTGTAGACAGTTGAATAATCACACATAATATTGATTACCAATGTTGCTACTTTAGGCTCTTCAATTGTCTGCTGTGCCAAGGGTCAATGGGTTGTTTTGTCTTTCTTTTTGGCAAAAAGCAGAATTTGAACATTTTGTTTTAGGCGCATGAATTCTTCAGATGTTTGTGGAAGCCTTACTGAGGAAGAGAGGTGATAACATTTAAAGGGTGTATACTTTAATTGTTCTGCCTAACATAACCCCTAAAATGAGCTCTCATGGCACTAGTACCTCAAGGTGACTCAGAGGAGCATAGGTATTTCCTATATTAATCAGTCACTTTACCGCCTTCCCTAACACTTAACCTGAAACATGTACTTTAAAGGGACACTAAACTCAGGAGTTCAATCTTAAAATTGCATCCAAGTACCTTAACAATTAACAAAATGTATGTTATTTGTGTATCACTCGGCTGTAGATCCTCATAATGTCACTTAAATGTTAACCTGTGTTCATGCTCTAACTAATAAACTGACAACAGACATGCAAAATAAGGCTCAAAGAGGTAACTTCACATAGTTTTAGAGTGACTTGGGACCCTGAAATTCAGTCTACTTTGTTATCAAAACAATATCAATATACTGGCACATTACTTTCTGACCTCTTCACCTCATTATTGGTTCCTCAGACTACCTACCCATCACAAAGATGGACCAGTAGTGAGGTGAAGAAAGAGAGAAGAGCTTGACTACAAGAGCAAAAGCTCCTATTTGAAAAATTGTTTGAGGGCTCTATTGGAGACTGTGGAGTCCATCTAAAAGTACATAGAAGTATCGCTGTGTGACTGCTTTTCATGTGTGCTGGTGGTTTTCATAATTGAAAATGAGCACGGGTTCACTTGTAAATGTCAGATTTGTCAGAATGTGGAGGGGTGCGTTCAGCTCAGTGGCAGTGCTGTGCTTTACATGTACAACATCCTTTAGTGATTGAACATGTAGATTAGGCCTGCGCCGTTTTTATCAGTTCATTCTGGCTGCGTTCCTGGACAGAGTAGCTGAGTAAAGTACAGCACAAGTGCCAAATTAATTTCCTCTGCTAATTCATATAGTCATCAGTATTAATCTTAAATAAAACATTGCCTAAGTCCTACGCTAAGTCATCTATGTGGCCTGCACTGATGAGCTCAATTAGAATATTAATTCATAAAAGAAAGTTCAAGCGAATTAATAATTACTTGAAGTGTAGCTAAACCTTAAAAAGAAACTGTACTTTTGTGTGGCCAGAAAGGCAGACGTAGGACAAAGGACAATTCACTTGTACTGCCTGTGTTCTACCTACAGCCATTCTTTCTCCAATACTGACTCACCATGCCTTGTTCTATCTACGTGTAGAGGTGGCCATCTTGATAGCAGGGTTTTGTTTCCACGTGTCAGAGCCTCCAGCAAGGAGAACAGCGAGCAGCATAGAAGTGACATCAACAAATCTCACTCCAAATTTGATGAGACTTGCAGTCAGAGGCAGCAGTGTCTTAGATCGTCCATTGCAGACATACAGCTGTAGGGCTGTATGCCGATGCCTAGGCACCCGCATACACCAAGAAGTGCTCTGCTATTTTCTAGGAGGAATTTTAGAGAAAAGGGTACTGCTGAGGCACAATTACCATTTCTAGATGTTCCCTATAACATAGCAAATCTTCAGTTTTTGAGTTCAGGTCTACTTTAATGTATACATTTAAAAAACACTAGTGATGTCACAGTGCCTCATGGTGAAGTGATAATTCTAGCTGTGCCTTTTACAAGGCCATTATGGAGGCATTCATTTTACATTGTCTGGGGATTTGTAATGACTGCAGCACTTGGCCAGAAGTGGGACTTTTGATGGGGATATATTACCACTGGGGTCACTGAGAGATAATAGCAGAAGCTAGTGTTTGACTCGGCTTGCTAGAAATCACACATGGCTGATGTATTGGTTTCAAGTGGCTATAAAGGCTCTTTTAAGGGGAGCTCATAATCATAAGTATTGATTTCTGTACCATACATTTTTTTGAATATTGCAAAAATGCACTTTTGTTAGAGAATGCACACCTTGCTTCGGCTAGAGATTGGGTTCATCCCATAAAAAACAATAAAAGTTAATGGATGAAAGTTTCATGTGCAGTTTAGGTGATCCTATACTCGAATGTTAACATAAATCTAAACTTGTCTGAAAATAATGCTGCTGATGGCAACCTTCAGTGTTGATCACATGTACGAAGCCCTGGGCACTTGGTCATGTGATCTCTGCTGAAGGGGAAGTTGTTTACATGTAGCTAAGTCAGGTTTGCTGCCCAATGAGCAGCCCTGAGACAACCCGTTTTGGAAGATCTTGACCAATTACTTATGCTATCACTGCAGTTTTTTTGGTTACTAGTTTGTTTGTTCCATACACTTTTGTTACAGTTAAAGGAGAACTAGAGGTGAGTGCTTTTCACTCACCTCATAGTTCTAGCTGACCTGTGACAATGAGACTGTCACAGGTCGGCTCAGTAGATCGGGAAGTGAGCGAACACATACCGGCGTTCGCTCACTTCTCCATCCTGTCGTGGCTTTCTGCTGTGACAGGGGAGGGGCTGGATTCCCCCCTCCACGCTCCGATCCTCCAGCGCTGACTGGCGGAACGGACGGGGGAGGGGTCAGGAACAGCTGGCTCTGCCTCTAGATAGGCAGAGCCAGCTGTCACTCACACAGCTGGGCGGATCCAGACATAATTGTTGGGATCCGCTTCACCTGCGGTGTCTCAGTATACCGCGAGCTGTAGCTCGCGGTATACTGAGCTTAGGGTGATGGGAGGACGCTAGTTTGTGTCCTCCCGTTATTCTAAGGAGAACTATGGGGAAAAGCCCTAACCCCATAGTTCTCCTTTAAGGGGCTGACATTTTTTAGGTTTGTAAACTGTGGAACTGCCCACCAGGCCGGTCGGGTGGATGAAGCAGAAGGTGCATGTACTCAGTATAGCAATTTATTTCAAAATATAGGCAATTAAGGCATCTACCAAGAGCAGTGCTCTTCATGTAACATCCACCCCCTTCCCATAATAATCTGAAGTAATAGTAATTCAGGTGTGCAAATAGCTGAATACCACCAATTTGTAAAATACCAATACATATTAACAGCCTTTGTTTTTTTCCCCTTGTCACCACTAGATGGCCCAATCTGCTACAGGTAGGAGTGTTCTTGATGAAGCAAAGTTTACAAATCTTTGCTTATCTTCAGTCAGTAGTTGAAAATGATAAGTTGCCCATAAGGGCCCATTCACAGCACATTCAGATCATATCCAGACCAGATTGTTTGCGTACCAAAAATGCATCCTAATGTATCCCTATGCTATTTCTGGCCTCTGTCCACACCAGCGTAGTCCTTTACAGACCAGACCAGAAAAGTACTGCATGTCTTATTTTGTCTGGTCTGGAATGCATGGAAATGCATCAAAAATGCATACAAACGCACTGGAAGGCCCATTATAAGCTAAAGAAAAGCTCCATCTTGTCTGGAGATGATCTGGATCTGCTGTGAATGGGCCCTTAAGGGGCTGCATGTGGCCTCTCCACCTCCTCAGCATGTCATAGCTAAGTTAATCTGAATCCAGATAATAAAGATCAGTGCTCATAATGCAACAGGGGCTTGCAGGAGTGCAAATCCGCATCTATTCCACTGCAGGTAAGGGATTTAAAATGGTGATTAGTTTTATATTGTGACTACAAGAGCTCCACATTTTAAAACAGAACTTAACAACCAAATAGTGAAGAACTTTATAAAGTGTGTTCTGAACCAGGAAAAGAATACGTCCATTTTGGACCTGACATTTGGGATGGGGTGCTTGCTAAGCACCAATATTTAAATGTAAATTGTAAGCAGGTTCTTTAAGTCATCTCATTGACGCCTGCCAGTGGCCATCTTGGTGATGGACGCCGGCAGAGAGAGGAGGGGACGTTCATCTGGCGGGGTGAGGTATGTCCATGACCGAGTGCCCGACTTTTTAGAGGGGGTGACACCAAAATGAGTGTCAAACATTTTGATGTCACCCCTCTAATGGTGTCACCCGGGTGCGGGCCGCACCCCTCTTGTGACGCCACTGTATAAGGGCAAACCATAATGCAAATGTCTGTATATTCCCTGTAAAACTGTGTAATATATCAGCACTTTATAAATACAGGAATTAAAAGGTTGAATAATCAGTTCTGCACATAGTATTTATTACCAATGTTGCTACTTTAGGCTTGTCTGCTGTGCTGAGTGTCAATGGGTTGTTTTGTCTTTTTGGCAAAAAGCAGAATTTGAACATTTTGTTTTAGGTGCATGAATACTTTAGACGTGTGTGGAAGCCTAACTGAGGAAAAGAGGTGATGACATTTAAAGGGCTTATATTTTAATTGCTCTGCCCTAAAGTGACACCAAACTCAGGAGTTAAATCTTAAAATTGTATTCAAGTACCTTAACTATTAACAAACATGTATCTTATTTGTGTATCACACCTCCAGTTATTTTTCTGCAGTTACCCCTTTGTTTAGCATTTTTTTCCTTTTTTGTTAATATCATCTTGTGTATGTAGGAAAATGTGCAGTTGACCCTTCCTGATGTCAGACGCTGGAGTCCAGCTCTCCAGTCTCATCACAGCAGATCAGTCCTTCCTTAATTAAATATTCATAGCGACTTGTGTGGCGGGGGGGAGGGGGGCACATTTTGTAACCTGGAAGAAAAGGCGATCCTGCTAATAATTTCATCTGACACAAAACCACTTAAGGAGGACAGCAATCTGTGTCCTTTCTATTGAGCCCTGCATCTCCTGCTTTGTCGATGGCCTTTATTACATTTAGGTATTTATTTTAATATAAAACTTTGGATCAAATGGTGTTCATAAAATGCTGAAAGTGGACCTTGTATTAAAATGCTAGTTCTGCTTAGATTTTCCGGGCTGCCTTACCCCCCTTCACAAATGACCTTCTATTAGTTGGTGTAAAAGTACCTGTGAAGAAAAAAAATTAGGGTCTATACCTACCGTCTTTGGCCCGTGGCACCTAGGTAAGGATGACATCACGCTCCTTCCGGCTAGACACTGGGGAGTACAGAGCAGACAACATCTCATGAGAAAATGCTCATGCAATGGACTGGATATTCTTCTCGCAATATTTTGTCTGCTCTGCATTCCCCGGGAATCTTCCTGGAAGGACAGTGACATTACGCCTAAAAATCAGCTTGGATTCTTCCCTATTACATAGTATTTGGGGTTGAATAAAGACATATGTCCATCAAGTCCAACCCATATAGGTCCGCACATCATCTTTTTCTTAGGAGTACTTGTACCCCTGTATATTACGGTCCCTCAGGAAATCATTCAAGAGTTGATTATTGCCTCTTTTACGTTTAGTAGGTGTTAAAGTACCATTAAAGAAAATAATTAGGGCCTACCTCACACTTGTCTTTGGCCTGCAGCACCTAGGCAAGAATGACATCACACTATTTCCAGCCAGACCCTGGGGAATACAGAACATTCGAAATCTTGTGAGAAGATGCAATGGACTAAAGTGTCTTCTTGCAATATTTTGCCTGCTCTGCATTCCCCGGGAATCTTCCCAGAAAGACGGTGACATTATGCCTAGCAGTGCAGAAGAATTTCCGTGCAAGGCTGTACAGAGAGCAGAGCTGTGGGAGGGGCCCAGCAGGCCACACCCACTAGAGTCTGCATGTAGAAAACAACAGTAGGTGGTGGAGACAAGACCAGTCACCCTTCGCAAGGAGAGAGAGCAACAGTGATCGGTCTTTATTACAAGAAGGGTCTGAGACAAGACCAGTCACCCTGCACAAGCACAGAGAGCAGCAGTGACCGGTCTTTATTTCAGGAAGCTCCAAGTCTCACACTGGATTACTGCACAGATCTGGAAGAAATACACAAAGCTCACCAAGAGTCAAGGAAGAAGTCACATGACTCTTATGTGAGGACAATATTTGCTTATGCCGTAATTCTGCTTTAAGCCCAATGTTACATCTGCCATTTTCCATTTCCTATGGAGACATTTCTACAACCTTATTCATCACACACAAAAAAAGGCTTTTC
>NW_017306892.1:788082-809164 GCF_000935625.1 Nanorana parkeri
TGGGGGGGGGGGCGGGTGGTTTATTGCAGAGGGTGGGGGATGGATACAATCTCCGTCAGGTTTTTATTTCAGCTTTTTTTTCCCCTTGTATTTGACATATCTATAAAAAATAAGTCAAAGTAACTGTGCTTGCTGTATTTTTCTTCAAGACGGTTCACTGGTCATCCAACCAGCTTTCTCAATTCAGAATTGAGAAAGCTGGTTGGATGGCCAGTGAACCGTCTTAAAGAAAAATACAGCAAGTCCAGTTGCCTTGACGTAGTTTTGACAGATATACCATGACCTGGATGAATGAGAACCTTCACAGACACTTTGTTTGACAGGTGTCAGACAGAACAGGAAGTGAAGGGAAATCGCTTCAGTAACCACATGCCACAACAATAACAGATCTTCTAGCAGAGCGAAGAAGGATTAAACATTGTGTTGTGAATTTTTTTGCTACGGCTGTCCATAGGCTCATTTGCACTCCACTTCCTGTCCAGGTGATGAGTGTCAGACAGAACAGGAAATGAGGGGAAATCGAATAGCATTTAAAACCAAAAACATACGAATCACCTCAACAGGAACACAAACAGCATTTCAAGCTTGACAGTCAGACCACTTTCTCTTCTCTATTCCGATGTTTTAAGCTGGAGTTGAGTTTCCCCCTGCATGTACACCTGCAACTCTAAGTCTACCACAGACACTGGATGAGGATCTAAAGAAATGGGCGTTATTTGGTAAATGTTCATTTAGCTAAGGCCCCGTTCACACCGGGGCAGTTCAGCTGCGCGGATCCGCCGACATGAACGACCCCATTCATTGCTATGGGGACCGTTCATGCAACAGCTGATCCGCAGCTTCCCTGGTCTGAATGGGCTCCAAGAGAGATCTTTCATACCAAAGATCTTTTGTGGATAAACACAGCCAGAAAAATTGATCAGTAGAGCTGGAATTTTTATGATTACATTTATTATGCTTATAATTTGCCTCATAAGTAATTTGTTAAAATATTTAATCTTTTGCGTTTTTATTATTTACATACTTTAAAAAAAAAAACTCATTAACTTCATCACTGGGTTTTTGTGCTTCTCTATGAAATGCAGGCTGGTAGAAGGGGCCGGCAGGGTGCTGTACATAGCTTCCTGAAAATGTCACAGCACCCTGCGTCAGTACCCCTCCCAAGAGGCTTCAGCTTTGATGCAAGCAGTGGGCTGGTTTTTGACATGAGTGATGCAAATATTAAAATGCCTTGATGGGTAGATTTCAGTCTGGAGGAGAGAACATTTCCTAGTCAGACTGCATTTGCATGCTGACCATCCTAGGTAATACCAACTTATGATGCCTCCTTCCACGATTGGAAAAGCCGATAGCCAATGAATGAAAGTGGTGGCCCTGGGATGGTAAGGCTGGGGAGGAGAGAGCTAGGCAATGCTGGACGTCCCCCCAGCCGGGAAATGAGACGCGCTCTATCTGATTTGCTACAGCTTCTAATGCACCATGTGAGGAGCTTGCAGTGTGCAGAGAAACAGAGAAGACTGAAGGGGAGGTCGGAGGTCAGATACAAGACTGAAGGGAAAGCCGGAGTCCTGATTTAGGTGTTTTTCTTTACTGGATGAACAAACGTTTTGCATACCTCACCATCTTGTTTTGAAATGTGTTGTAATGTCTTCCTTATATTGTAAAGCGCTGCGCAAACTGTTGGCGCTATATAAATCCTGTATAATAAAATTAGGGGTGCACCGATACTACTATTGGTATCGGTGCCGATCGCCCAAATGCTCCAAAAGCCTAGCCCGATACGTGGGATATCAGGAAGCCGGGCAGCGCGTCACTACACGCTGCCTGGCTTTCTGTTTGGTTGGGAAGCCGGCTTCATGCTCTCTCGTCATTTGTGATGAGAGAGCATGGAGCCGGCTTCCCGGCCAATCAGGAAGCCGGGCGCAGCATTATTACACTGCACCCGGCTTCCTGATTGGCCAGAAAGCCAGCACCATGCTTTCTGGTCACGAGAAGCATGGGGACGGCTTCCCTGGTAATCTGGAAGCCGGATGGCAAATGGGACTTCTGGTACTCTGTATTCGATATCGGCGAGTACCGGAAAAAAAATATCCGTACTCGATACCGAAAAAGCGGTATCGGTGCATCCCTAGTAATAATAATAATAATAATATCCGTTTTATCATCTTAAAACTACTCTTCTACTACATTTTGGGAAAGACCAAGAACACCCGTGCTTTAAACGTATGTCAGAAAAGTGTCAGAATTCCTTATCTCCTTATTTCAGACAGCATTGAAGACAAAGAATCAGTAAGACAGCCAGGCAACTAGCATTTTCATCAATGGCAGACGTCATTATACTCTCATGACAGAGCTGCTTTAAGAAGGACCCTACGCAGAACGCATGTGTATCGGTGCCTGGTAGAGTCATTTGTATATTATATAGCGCCACCGTATGTGCATTTTGCAAATGAACTATCTTTTTTGGTAGACATGATTGTTACTTCATACAAAAGGAGACAGACATCAGATATTTTTTAAAACTGGTGGAAGAATATCGGATGTCTTCGTGTTATAATTTCCGAGGTTAAAGCCAATGAATGCATGTAGACGTGAAGATAACCTGGGTATACCCACTTTCTATAATTGTCCCCCAAAGTGCTAAACTGGCCATACGCTGCGTGAGTCTTGGTGACTTGGTCAAAATTCGAGCAGTGTGTGGCCCTCCTCGGGACCCCCTCATTCGACAAAAGTTGATTTTTCAAAAGGCTTTGGTAGAAGGATGAAGACCCGAAAATCTTGGCCGAACTTTGACTTACTGTTCGGGGTATTCTTACAACGACACACCCGCCATCCACTGTCAGAATATAACAGCACAGTGGGGGGAATCCCCCCAACATGCTAAACAAGATTTTTCAGAATTGAGCATTTTTTATTGTTCAAACCCACATGGCCAGTGTAGGGCCAGCTCTATACAGCTAAATAAAACATTACCATGCTAAAAAAAATAGCTAGGAATAAAAAATACATTCTACTAGGGATGCACCGATACCGTTTTTTCGGTATGGAGTACTGATATTTTTTTCGGTACTAGGCGATACCGAGGTGCATTGTGCCCCGATTATGAGGATGTTGGGCAGTGGATCATGTTGCTCCCCTTGCCCAGCTTCCTGATTGCCTCTGAAGCCGGTGTTCTAGGGAAAAGAGCACCGGCTTCAGAAGCTGCTTGGCTTCCTGACCAATCAGGAAGCCGGGTGGCGAGTCATGAGGTGCTGTCCGAGGCTGCCTAGCAACAAGTGAAGCCAGCTTCCTAGCCAATCAGGAAGCGGAGCGGCACATCATGACCCGCCTACCGGCTTCCTGATTGACTATGAAGCTGGCTTCACTTGTTCCTAGGCAGCATGGCTTCCTGACCAATCAGGAAACCGGGAGGAGGGTCATTACGTGCCACCCAGCTTCCTGTTTGGCTCCACATTCGATAGATACCCCTCCACATTCGATAGATACCCTTGATTTCCTGTCCTGGTGCCCAAACAGGCACCAGGACACAAGTAAAGAAAAAGCTCACCTGACAATAAAAACTAAACAGAGTTTCTAACCCTTCCCCATTCTATTCAAAGCTAACCAAAAGAAAAAACATTTTGGCTGGAGCTGGACTTCAACTTTAAGTGACCCTGCAGATGTTCATTGCTGCTGAACATGTGTCTGTTTACACATATATGGCTCAATGTTTGCAAACTGATGCTTTAATCCTGTTAACAAATTACATGCTGCTGAAGGCGTCCTTGTTTTTGGTTCGTGTAAAAAAAAAAAGGAAAGGGTAATGTATGACTGTGAACAGGTATTGTAGAAAGACCCCAAAAACATTTTAGCAAGAGGGGTTTCCGGTCAACTAAACTGCGCTTGACGGTTGTGACGGTTTTAGTGCACAGTGGATAATGGAGACAGTCTTTCTGTGATAATAAAATGTTGTTCTGCGTTTACATTTGTCTGTGGATCCACCAAATATTGTGCAGCAAAAAACTAAAGGCTGGGCCGGAAATATGTAGATTTTTAAAGCACGGCTGGACAAGGCACTTTAGAGCTCAGGAACCATTCAGGCCAAACTAAGCATTCTAAGGCTTCATTCACACTGGCATTGACAGATATGCGTTATAAATGCATATATATATATTTGTATACACCATATGCAGGGGCGTCCCAAGGCCCTGTGTCACCCGGAGCGCTTACCGGGTGACACCCCGCCATGACGTCACCGCACGCTTGTGCGATAACGTCATCGTGCACGCGCAGTGATCTTTGTGATACCTGTCGGCGGCCATCTTGGTGATGGACGCCGGCATTAAGAGGAGGGGACAGTCCCCCCGGCGGGATAAGATATGCCGCCGGGTCCCCTCCTCTCTCCCGAAACTGTCGGGCGCTCGGTCCATGACTTTCAGCTGCACCCCCTTGTGACGCCACTGACCATACACATGGCTGTTGTTCCCAGTGCAGCCCTAACGCAAGAGAAAGCAATTTGCCTTGTCACGGATGGACTCGGTTCACACCAGTACGTTGCATTGGGAATGCGATGCTGTGCACTGTAAAAGTACAGCATTGCTATATTTTTTTCCGCACCACGGGATATGGCGCAGAACAACTGCCTCGCACCCTGCTGTGCCCGTAGAACTGAATGAAATGTCACTTGTGACATTTTAATAAGGTTCCACCAAAAGTACACAGTGCGATGTGTCGGGATTGGTGCATCGGCACTGGTGGAGTCCGGCATCGCTCACTAGCCGCTGTGAATTGGTCCCTTAGTATCATTCAAACTGTGTGTTTACCTGTGTTTAAGTGCATTTAGAAAAAATAGATGTGCGTGCGGGGTCGGATTAAAGACTCTGAACGCATCTAAGGGCAGGCATGCAAAATTCAGAAGAACATTATCTGGGAAGCTTAAAGCTTCACAGTTCCTCCAGCATTTAAATAACGTAAACGCAGGAGTGCTAATGTGAATGTAGCCTAAAAAGAGCCAGGAAACCACGTTCTTCCGATGACAGCCAAAAAAGAATTCTAAGGTTAGACGGTACCCTGTTTTTTTAGGGCGAGTGCACACCAGAAGTGCGTGTGTCTGTGCAGCCGCAGTGCGATGCGTTTTGCCCCTCTTTTATTCCAATTTATTATTTTTGTTTTTGCTTAAAATGGGATTTCAGGTGCTTTCCAGTGCGTTTGCATTAGGGATGCACCAATACCCAGTACCGTACTCGGTACAAGTACAGATACTTTTCGAGCTCCAGGACTAGACTAGAGAAAAATTCAAACGTTAGGAGGCAGCTGCCATTTGTAAGGAGCGCACGGAGCTCCTGGGATTTGTACATCTCTGTTTTAATGCATGATTTTGTTTTTATAAATATAAATGAAGGGATGCACCGATACCATTTTTGCAAGTACAAGTACTGATACTTGTCCAAGTACTCACAGATACAAGTACTGATACATTTTTGTTTATTGTCATGTGACAATTTTTCTAGAACAATACAGACTAATGATTTTAGGACAGTGGTGGAGCACCAGAGCCAGGTCCCAGCTGCCACCGCTGCAACTCTGGTAGTGCTCATGAAAATGCCAAGTATCGGCACTGGTATGTGAACTGGTATCTGGACATCCCTAGTTTGCATGCGTTCCGATGCAGCTAAAATAGGACAAGCGGTATTTTTTTTTCTGACTACATCGAAACGGACAGCACTGGTGTGAAAGCGCCAGAAATCTCATAGGAAAGCATTATGATGCATTTTGGATGCAGCTGTCAAACTGAACGGACCTCCTCACAACTGCATCTGCTGTGAACTAGCCCTGAAGGCTCCTTGGTTGACCCGGCTCCTGGGCTATGACCAGCCCTGGCGTAAAAATTCAGCTGTAGCAGAAATGGTGCTCTTACTTTCTTCCAGCATTGAAAGAGTTAAGCCCGTCTTGTTGGTGTCAATTCCTTAGAACCAAAAGAAAAAAAACAAAAACATGAGATATTGCATATGTGTTATTACACCGAGTGGAGGAGGTTATCTGACAAAAACAGTTGTTAAAGCAAACAGACAACAGCAGCACAGCAGATGGACAAAAACAATATGTAGTTATGTTTACAATAAAACCCTGACAGCAGAGGCATATGGGAGAACGGGTTGGAGTGGTTACCGGTTAACAGTTGACTGCAGAAACATGTTTAGAGCTGTTTTTGTTTGCCTGCCTTTGTCAGGCAACTGTAACAAACAAACAAGTCTTGAGAGGTGTGCCCCACCAGAGACGCAGATTCCTTCCTTCCTCTCAGACGTCCCAAAAGTATTTGCCACTCTGGGATGTCTTTCAGCTCTGGGCAGAGAAAGGGATGAGGCAAGGAGGTGGGGAAGGGAAAGGGGGGGTAGGGGGGGAGAGAGAGAAATCTTACAACTTCACGGGATTTAGAAACCATGACCCTCTGTTTTGTCTCAAAAAAATGCTCCTCTTGACTGCTTTTAACCCCTTCCACGGCCGTTCCTCTTCAGCCTCCTCTAAACTTCTTTGATGGTAACTTTGTTTTATTTATGTTTACGCACTAGTATTCAATTGCTTGCTTTGTGTTGTTTTTTATGTTTTATTTTTGTAGCATTTTTATTTTGGTTTTAGTATTCATGGTTATATTTTCTTTTATTTTTATATACTTTATTAATATTATTATTATACAGGATTTATATAGCGCCAACAGTTTGCGCAGCGCTTTGCAATATAAAACTTTATTTTTATTTATCCATTTATGTGTTTGTTTGCTCCCCTTCCCAGGATTGCCCCTCAGGGCACGTTTCCTGTGGCATTTTCTTTTTTTAAGCTAAAGGTTAAACTTCTGTGATCTCCAGTAGCTCACCCTCCAATAAATAAGAAAAAAAAAAAAAAAGACACCCCCCCTTACCCCAAGCTTCTCTTGTTTGATTAAGGCTAAGTGTGTGCCCGTTTGATGGCCTTTTCAGAGCGCTGCCACAAGCCTGCTCAGGTCAAAGGTTTAACAGCAATTAAGCTAGTTGCTTTAGAGACAAATGCATTATTTCACCTGCCGTCAGTGCAAAAAAGCAAGCCTCATTGTGTTGGGTGTTTGAACTGATTATGTTTAGAGGCTGGTTGTGATTGGTGGGGAAAGGCGTGGCTGCCAGGATGGTTATGCATGTTGTCAGTCTGAGAGCACCCGTGCGCGTGCAATCTATCTCCAACCTGAAGAAACTAGAGGCTCTCACAACAAGGCTTGTTAGTCCTCCTTGGCCCAGCTCTCTCGTTTTGCAGTGGCAGCTAAATGGAGTTTGTCAGGTTTGTCAATATGCGATTGATTTTGCAATTCTGCTCTCTTCCTTGCGTGAAATATGCCAGGTTAATTTTTGTGTTTGTTGCACGGCTCCGAGGCAGCTCTCCCAAGCCCCGATCGTCTAGCGTGCTTTGTTTACTAACTTGCCTGAGCTGCTAGCGAGCATTCCAGCCACCGCTTCCCGTAGAATTTTGTTTTTGTTTCTTTTCTTTTCTCTTACTCTTTTGTTAGAAACCTCTCTTGTGTGTTCCCGTCCCATCACCGGCTGAATTCTAAGCAAAACACACCAAAGAGAAAGCAGAGACTTTCGAGTGCGATCAGTTGTAGAATCTGCCCTCGCCGGCTCGTGTTGTTACGTTTAAAGCCCGGCGTGTGCAACACACTTTTTAGTTCCACGTGCATGCTCTCGCTACTCCGTTTCAAGAGACGTCCTGTTGCAAGAGTGACGGATAAGTCAGATTCGGAAGGGGTCCCCTCTCCTTTCTCTCACAGAGTGTTCCGGATCTTCTGTGTTTTCTTTTCTCTTTCTTGACGTACTTGTTGTTAGACTATAGACTCTCGTTTTCACTCTCGTATTGAGCTGTCCAGCCCGGTTGTCGAATCCCTCTACTTTTTTTTTTGTCTCCCTCTTTTTTTTTTTTTGGTATGTGTGTGTCTTGTGACGTACAGGAAGTGCCTGACTCCTTGTGCTGAATTGTGTCGGTCAAATCTTTAGTAACCAGATCTAAATGGAGGTGATTTGGAGTGTCAGGCCAGCAACGTGCCACCAGCGCTAGCAGGATTTTATTTGATGAAGGGGAGGGAGTTCTCTGGCACAGGGAGGTAAGTTCACAACGTAGAAAGGACTTTTTTCTAAACTCCCTTTTCATGCTGTTCACCCTGCAACCTTCACGTTGCCCCTCTTTTTTTTCTGAGTTCGCCTGTGCCTACTCTGGCAGGTGGCTCAGTCTGACAGCTTGAAGTCTCGACAAGGGTAGACGTGCTATGTGGTGCCTCAGGGGTTAACTTATCCACTTCCAAACTAACAATGAAGTCATTGAAAAAACTTGGCTGGGGAGTTTTTTTTTTCCCTTTTCCTTTTTTCTTCCTTTATGTTTGACTGTGTGTAGCCAGACATCTGAAAGGGTGTTCTGAGAGTTTATATAATGCAATATGTGTCATTGTAGTTTGGAATTGGAAGGGGGGGGGTTGTGTGTTTTTGTGCTCTCAATCTGTGCACCGCGCACACTTGTTTTTGGCAGAGAGTGTTCACTAGATGTGAGGCAGGGCAGTGATAACCGTTGTCATTGTTGCTGTCCTGTTCTGTTCTTGAAACTCTTCTTTAACTCTTTAAACACCCACTGTGAGTGGAGTGCAACTTTTTTCATTTCTGATGATGCTCTGGGAATCAAAGGGTTATGCTGTCTGCTTCCTGCTGTTGCACAAACGTTATGCAAAGTGTATAATAATCTAGTGAGCAAATGTAACCATGTTTTTAGAGAGCTGTTTTAATATTGTTGTGAAATGTTTTTTTTGTATTTTTGAAATTTTTAGAAATGTAATTAGATGTAAGAAAGCATTTTTTTTTTATGCTTCAAGGCTGAACTTTTTGCATCCTGGCATTATGAAAGAGATAGGGGAGCAACGCCTGCCTCAGCAGCCAGGGAACCTAAACGGCGAGCCGATTGGCCTGACACTTTGTAATCAAACTTGATTTATCGTTCATTAGTGAAGCATTAGGCCTCGCAGGCAAGCCAGTTATTTGTGTAGCGGCCTGTCAAACTGCAGAATGCCAGCTACCTGTCATTTACCAATCAGCAAGAAAAGCCAAAGGAAATAAGGGCACAGAGAGTACCCACACACAACGGAATCTCTGGGTAGGCCCCTAGATGCAAAGTGTTTAGACTTTTTTTTTTCTGAAACAAGTAGCAATAGGGGGTTCCTTTATAGCTGTGACCAGCCCATTCGTCCTCTTCTGAAAGCCGGATTAGCTTGGCAATTTTTTTTTTTTTTCTACAAGAGTTTTTTTTTTTCCTTTCTTGCTTTCCAAAGTGTCAAGATCTGAGGTTGGTTTTGGCCTCCCCCTGATGATCTAATCTACAAAGGCTTTTACACTGAACTTGCTGAGACCATAGAAACATAGATCACTTTAATATTGAGAGGTATTGTAAAGTTCAAGAACTGCCACTTAAGACTGGTTTTAACTCTGCAAGACATTTACATTTTATAAATCTTTTTTTTATTTATTTTTTTACTGTTGTTAGAGCACCCATTTAAGTTAAGTTGCTGTAGTACAAAATGCTTCCTTTCCTAAAAATATTATTAGCCCTTTGACTTATCGCTTACAATTGGCAAATTCTCTGCTTGAAATGATACCTTTATGATAGTGAAACTTTTTTTTTTTTTTGCACAGTAGTGGGAATAGTACTATGCAAAAACATTTGAAGCTAGATTTTGCTTACAAAAATAATTGTTTGCTTTTATATAGTTTTTGCAAATGTTTTTATGTATTGTGTAAAAACGATGACTGCATTCTGATTGCAAAAATAGCTTGAAAAAGAAAACAAAAACAGGAAAGGGAAACATTAGATAAATGTGTCTCATCTGCATTTCATTTTTTTTTGTTCATGTCATGTATGTCAGTGAGAGTGCATAATTAACGGTGCGTTCGCTGTCCTTTTAATCGTCCTGACCCAGGGGAGCTTGCACTCTAGTTTTTTTTTTTTCCCAACAGCCCCTTGCTGTACTAGTGTCAGCGATCGTTTTAGAACCTTTTTGTATTATAATTAACAGGGCGAGATTAAATAAAGCGGTCCTCTGATCAAAAGGGTGGCTTCTAATTCACTGAGCCCTATCTGGCAGAGGATTCGCTTCATTGGTTGGATTTTGGCTGGGCTGTAAGAGGAATCTCGGTCCAGTCAACAAAAAAACAACACAAGTGTGAAAAGAAAACATCATTTGATGAACTTGTGTCTGCAGTCATGGAAACGTGGATCCTTTTCTGTTTTTCCAGAGTATGGAATGAAAACACTCAGCATTGGGGTATATTATTTCCTCCTGAATCTAAGGGATAGGAATTTTTAAACATTGTCATTTTAAAGCAATAGTATTTCCATTTGTTTTTCTTTCCTCTTTACCAGAGACGGCGGGGAAAAAAAACAGAGCAGTTGAATTTAACCTTTATGTCACTTTATGAATAAAATATTGTATAATATCTATTATTTATTTTTTTAACTGTGTGTAGCAGAATGATTGGCAGCTGCTTTTTTGGCTGATGCACACAGAACATAGGCAGTGATAGTAATATTTTTATCATTTCGAGCAGGAGACAAATAGAGGGGTCGGTTCGAGTGCCCATGTTACGTACATATATGTATGTGAACTGTCAACATTTGTCCAGGAGTCTCTGGGTTTTCTGTGTTCATCTCATAGTCCCATGGTCCTTGGTACCCAATGTCGCAATCTCCGGACAAGTCACCCATCCCCGCATTTTATTTTATTTACAGACTTTCTGTTGCCATCATCAGTTATTTGTTGACAGGGTTTATATTTAACTGTTGTGTTCTTTTATCTCTTTATTAGTGTTTACCAGTCTTTATTTTGCACTGCATATATTACACATATAGGATTATAATGTCCAATGCATGGTCAGGAATGCAAAGCATCTTCTTACACCCTCACTTTGAGGCATCCTGCTGGCGTACCTTTTCACTGTTCCTCTTTGGAGATGGTGTGGTATTGTAAAGAATCTCACAATTGAGATGTTAGGAAAGTTTTCAGCTATAGTTTTATTCAGCGAATCATGGATGCCACTTTGTCCTCCATGATGGTGCGCTTGCTTCTTATGGTTTCTGTGTTCAGGTTGCATTCTGGGAAAGTGTCAGAGAAGTTGATTGCAGCACATAAGTATGGCTTTAGGACCACCTTGATGTATTTGTCAGTATATACCGATGGTAAACTTTTAGTGTGCAATAACAGTCAAGTACAAATTTGAAACAACAGAACTGTCTCTGGTTCCTTCAGTTAAGTTCAGCTTAATTGAAGATTGAATAACTACATGGGTAATAGATGCACAAAAGACATGTTGCCTTATTAACTTAACTGTTAAGCTGTGTGAAAGTGTTCTTTAGCACCCACTGGGTTAAACCCAAACTGACTCATGAAGCCACTTACTATTGCATAATCCAGCTGAGCTGGTACAACTGTATATCATCTTTGGCTTGAACACATTAAGCAGAAATAGGAAGGGCCTGGGATCTGCTTGTTTACACCAGATAGGTGTAGCCTTTATAATAACAAACAAATGCTAAGTTCCCAGATTCAACGCCATCCGTCGTTTCGAGAATGGCCTTTCTTTCAAATTCGCCCTAAAAAAAAATCACTAATGGGTTAAAGAGATGAACATATAGCCCAATAAGAAAAAATTAATAACGCCAAGATGACTGACGTCTGCTGCTGCATATATAACCTATTAAGAATATACTGTGTTTTACTACTGGCTCTGTTCTGTTCCCGAGGCTTAATATATATTTTTTTCTTTTTGCCTTGAAATAATTATAATGCAGACACAATAAATTTGTGGTTTATCGTAACACATTACACTTGAGTCACCTGTGCAACGTCTGTTGCTGGTGCATAAATGTTCAGCCCTACCCGATGTAAAAGTTGACATAACGGTCTTGAGATTGAGTGATATGCATAGTTCTATATGCACTGCGGTGCCCAAAAATAATTTGAAGTTCATTCCATCTACAGATTTTTTTTTTAGTTCATGGTTAGGTCGGCAGTTTAGCATATACAATGGTGTTTCCTTATTTGTGTCTTTCCCAAACCCATCTCCTCTTTGATTGGCTTTGATAGGGGTCAGCCTGTTTATTTCAACCCTTATTTAATAATAAAAATTGTATAAACAGTTCCTAGGCGCTTCTTAAAACTGCAGATCCTTAGGCAATGAAAGGTTACATTGCTGCCCCTCTCTCTCATCCCAACTGACGAAACAATTTGCACTCCTCACTTGTGTTTATTTAAAGTTTGGTTCCATTAATACTTCTTAATCTGTAACAAATGTTCTGTTATGCATTGAAAGTTATTGATTTTCCTCTAGTTTGGGAAAATAAATAGAGCCTTTTAGAGGAGGGGAATACACACAACACCTGCACAGCGAGATTGTGGGAAAGTCCTGACACCATCAGTTAAAATTGTTATTGTTTGGTCCAGACTTGGCTGGTTGGGACATAGTTTGTTTGTTTTATGGAGTGCAGACTTGGGTTACTGGAAACTTGTTTTCTTTCCCTAGCACAGACTTCAATTACTTTTTTTATAGGATCTTTTTTTTTTTTTTTTTTTGTTTCCACCAATTTTTTTTTTTTCCTTTTCCTTCTGCCTTCATTAATATTTTTCTAACAGGAGGGATAATACAGACGTTACCTCTAAACTGAAGCTGGAGTCTTGTCATCTTTAGCCAGCCCACTTTAACCTTTTGTAATGCACAGTGACCGCTCATGCGTTTGATTCCCCCAGTTTGCGACATGTGCTCCTAGAAAACATGGGCGCAATGAATATCGAGCAACAAAACGTAGCTGTCATTCATTAAAGCCAGGATCGAGGCGAACGAAGCAGACATTGATTAAGTGAAGGCTAGGACCTGCCTGTTCAACAGTGAACTGAGCTGAGGTTCTTTGAGGTCTATCAAATTCCTAAATCTAAGCCATCTTTGTGCAAATAGCCTAGAATAGGGTAAACTAACAACATCACAAAGGTCGTCATTTGTGATATCTCAAGGGCTTCTTTTTTTTTTTTCCTGCCTTGTATTTTCTTATTCTATTTCATGTCTTGACAAAACAAGATGACACAAGACAGAATACATTAAATTTAGATTTTTATCTAACCTGTTACGGTGGCAGCAGTTTCATTTATTTCATTTTTTTCTTTACCATCCTGGAAGACGGTTCTTTGTACAATTATTTTAATTGCCAACCCACTTTATGCAAAAAAAAATCTTTCTCGGCCCCCCGTTAGCCTTAGGTTGTTTTTTTTAACCAGGCATCTAGATATTTTTTTGAACGTTTCTTGACCCTTAACACAGAGGAAGCTTGCTGGTTGAAGTGTCTTTATTAGGAGTAAATCAGTGAATGGCAAAATTGCCAGAGGAACCACTGATATTTCCCCATTAGAATGTAATTTGCACTCTTGTGCTCTCCTGTGATATATAGATGGAGGTGTTTGAAGGAGGTGAGAACAGCCGCCCATCTTAAGCAAACACAAAGTCTCTTAGACTGGAAAAGTTTGGGATATTGAAACCTCACAGTAGGCCTGAGGAAATGTATGGGTAATTTCATTTTAACTACAAAAGTATTTTTTATCTCTCTTTTCTCTTAGAGACTTGAACAAAGTCTGGGCCAATGTACTTGGCTTTGATAAATTGCCCATTTATTAAACCTGCAAATGACATTGCACATTTTCACTATGGCAAAAAAAAGGGGAGGGTAATGCTATTTTCAGCCAAATCTCTGTAGGGCTTGGGGGGTATCTATTATTTTTTTGGCTCGTTAATATAAATGTTTTTCTAATTAACTGAAATGAGCGTACAGCTCTTTGGGTCAGCTGGTAATTTTATATATCTATATTTTCCACTTACTGGCTGCTCCTCAGCTTTTTTTTTCCTTGAACCAAAAAAAAAAATCGAAAAGGGCGCAACGCTAGGTGGGCTAACTGACCGGGTCGGGAGACCCAGCTTTTTTTTTCCACCTTTCTTTTTTGTGTGTTTGAATTTTTGTCTGCGTTCTTAATAAACACGTGGTCAATTGTAGAGCGGTGCATTCAATTATGTCTCTTTTCTAAACACTAGACGATAATTATAATAATATCTAATGGACTGCTTTATTTCTGATTTATGGCGACATGCCAGATTATCTAAATGATATTGTTTCATCACTACTTAAACGGTTCAGATGGCCTTAAACATAATTAAAAAGAAAGAAATAATAATAATTGTTTTCTTGGAGTCCAAGGCTGCGGGGTGTTAACAAGGTTTAATTATTCCGAGCTTGCTTATTTTTGAATGCTGAAATTGGTATTTATTGTTGCTGAAGCAATTAACCTGGCAGGTAAGCGGGGAGCTAGCACTGAATACGAATTGAGAGATAAGATCAGGGGCGTCAGTCACCCCCTGTGAACTGCACGAATGACAAATAACACGATTCTATCTCAGCCCAACCTGATCATCGCCGCCTCCCACATAATATCAAATCCTGTTTCTGTAAATGAGAACACTTTTTATTTACATAAAAAGGGCTTTGTGGGAAGGAGCTGAATGACTCGCAGGCAGTTTTATAATTTACATTAATGAATCTTTTCTTGTGGGAAGGTAAGGGAGGGAGACCAGGCAGAGGAGAAAGGAAAGAAAAAAAAATGCCAACTCTCTTGTAATATGCAAATAAAATGAGACATTGGGAAATGGGTTCCCTGATTAAAAAAAAAAGACCTGAAATCATTCTTAAAACTTTTTGGTCATGTGTGTTTTTTCTGGAGCTAAGATGTTACCATAGTTGGTTATGTTTAGCAGGGCTGCAGCTAATAATTATTTTCATAATCGATTAGTTACCAGATTCTTTTTTCGATTGGTTGTATAAAAAAATGTCTCCCTCTCCTCCCCACCAACTAATCGATGATGATAAAAGTTGTCAACTATTCTCATCATCCATTATCATCGATTTAGTTGATTAGTTGTTGCAGCTCTAATGTGCAGGCTACATTGCAATTCAAGATGCCCTATTATTGCCTTTAAATGTATTACTTGACATGCACCCCGGCGGGCCACTGACTACTCCCCAATAGAGACCTTTGCTGGTGTTGGTAAGGTAACCCCATGAAAAATAAAACTCAAACCCCAAATCTGCTGCAGCTATTTACAATGTCACCATCCACCAAAACATTAAGAGTCGAAGCTGCCGAAAAGAGACTGTTGCTTATGACATGTACCCATTTTTGTGTTTCAATTATTACAGGTTCCTATTGGTCTGATTACCCACACTTTACCCACAGTTCAGGTATTGTAGGGCCAAGCTTCCTACTGCCCGATTTGAAAAGTATATTTCTCTGCATGAATACATATTTGCAACAAATTGTTAGCTCCATGCAACTCCACTTATGTTTACGCTGAAGTGCCTTCTTAGTTCAACATCTCCTCTCCATGATCATCTCCTATTTGACACAAAGCTTCAAAGATGTTGTATATCTGAATCCGGAGCTTGTATGCACTTATCCAAATAGTTGTTCCTATTGGCCTATGTAGTGACCTTTGGCAAAGGCCTATGATTAAGCAGCCAATCAGAATTCAGCTTTCATCATCTCCTATTAGACAGCTTCTTGAATTCTGATTTTTGACTTTTGTTTTTTGCATTCACTCATACCACTGCTCTGTGTACCAGTTCATTAGATAAAGGCTTCTATGTCAGCTATTCCTCATGTGCAGATACCCACAAGCCATCATGATGTGCAAAACGTCAGCGACTTGTCATACATGCAATCCCTTTGGCTGTACATTTTACGCTTTGTGAACAGATAAGTAGATTAAAGATTTGTTGATTGCTTTTATAGGAAGTCATGAGATTCCTAGGAATCTGAAGAATAAATTGCTTTGCTAATTTAAATAATAGTCTTTTTTGCTTTTTGTGTTTAGTGGATGCATGTCCAGTGATATCATTCTCTTCCATTGTGCTTTTGAGTGTGTGTATTAGTTCAGTCATGTGACTGCAGTTTATTACTATAATCTGTAGTGATTGGTGGACATGCTGTGTTGTCATTACATATGTGATCTTGTGTATTATTAGGGATGTAAATGGAATGCAAAAACAGCTGCAGGTATCCAAAAATGTAGACATAGAGAAGCAGTTAAGTAACTGCAATATTTTAGATAGCCAGGGAGACCCAAAACCAGAGGTGCTCCATTACTCAACCTCAAGAAATTAAGAGAAGCCTACTCCGAACTCCACATTATTGGTCAGTGAGGGTGCCTATCAGAATAATTGGCAAATAAGGAGGCGGGGGGGTCAAGCTCATTTGCAGTTCCTAAATATATTTAGCATAATGCCACTTCCTTCCTCCCAGGAGCCTCCACAAGATACCTGGAGGTATGCACAGACATCCTGTCAGTTACCTCTAACTGCTTGAGGGATAATATTGTAAGTTTCCAAAAGCAGTGCTGCTCAAACAACATATAAGTATCTATTTAATAAAGTAAATTATTTTTCACTGGTGTGAAATGAAGAAGAATTTGACAATTAGTGGAGTCGGGCACTTTGTAAAAAAAAATCAAAGCTATTTTTATATATTTTGTTTATATCAAAACATTTTGAATTTAGGAAATTTAAGGACTTATCCTTATGATGTGTTTATATCACCAAGTTAACTTCCTGTCCTAAAGCTTCCACACTTTGTAACCCTGTTGGTGTCCAAGTGTTTGCCTGTCCAGTAACCTTTAAAATTGGCATTGCAGATCTGGGAAGCAAGCTTTTGGATTGGAATGATATGATTCCTTTGGAAACTTCTATCTGCACAGATTTCTTCCCAGTTTTGTGATATTTGTATTTGTCTAACCCCTTGCAGGTCTGCAATCCAAATTTGCCGTTCAGCGTGCGTTTCATTGCGAGACAGAGATTGTGAACAGGCAGCTGCTGGTTTCTTGCACCGAGCAGCTGTGAATTGAGATGAAACAGGGGAAAAAAAACTTCCTCTCCCCCCCCCTCCGATGTCTGCGCTTTGCATAGAGGGGTCTGCAGAGGATTCTAGACGGTTTTTAAAATAAAGTTTTAGTTTTGAATGAGTACATTCAGAATGGGAGTCGTAAATATGAGAGGGATGTACTTAAGAAGTTGGCGTGACTGTTTTAAATACTATTGATTTAAACCACTGAGTAGATTTTATGAATCAAAGCGTAATTTTCAGTGCTTGGCTGTATTTCTCTACAATAAACCACTCTCTCTAGTGTGCTCTTAGCTGCTGTAGAGATGCTCGGCTCAGAATTAAATGATGGTAGTTACAGTGATCAATAGGTTAAGACCAGGACAATCACTCTTGCCGCTAATGACCTCGGTAGTAATGGGTAATAAAGTGTGGCCTATTATTTCCTAGCGCTGAGGCTGCTTGGCCTTTGAGTCTTTTTCATGCTAAGGACTAACGGCTTGAAGAAAAGTTTGGTGAGACTTCCTAGGTCCTTTCGGTATCAGCATGGCAAGTGTTGAGGCAACACGGGTCTTTTTTTACACACTTGGGCTTTGCCGATAAGGATTCTTCCTTAGTATCTTGGAGCAATGTGTTTGCTAAATAACTGTGTACCATAAAAACTGCCCTTTTTAAAATGCTTCTCTTCACATGTTTTCATCCTCTGGCATCTCGCCACTGCCCTTTTGCAGCCAATTGATGGCTGCATGGCATTTTTCTGGGGTGGGTTTCCTGATGGTGACAACAGTATACCATATCTGGGTAATGTGTCTTCAAACAATCACTTGTAGTCTATTAAAACCTATGGACTGAAAGCCCACAGTATGACAACACAGCAACTAAATTCGGAGACATGGACAGAGCATTGTCATTATATAACACAAAATAACTAACCAAGGACCTCCATGCCAGGATCACCAGATTTAAATATATAACAAAATCCTTTTGCATTATATTAACATGTTAAAGGTTATATGTGATTATAGTGATAGGGTTTAAATACATTTCAAGTGATGCAACCAATTTGATCATTGTTATTAAAAACCATCAATCTGCATAGCACGTTGGAACATTTATTCCAGTTTAGATGCTTCCAGTCCAGAAAAGGGGTTAAAACTTGCCATCTCTGCTCCATATTGTACTGTTAGCTGCACTGTGATGTGAATGGAACTTCAACCATCATTGTACATGAGAGATATGTCTGTATATAGCCACACCATACATTAGTTGCCTGTGCATCAGGAAATCTGATTATAGACATTCTCTCTCACCCAGCTTGCATTTGTGTTGTTCAGCATATGACACACAACTTCCCCTGAGCAATTTGCTCTAAACTGTTGCTTATGACTTTGCTGTAGACCATAAACAATGGTGGATCCAATAAAATGTTCCATGTATGAGTGTTTTTTGCCATACTGCATGATACTTTTTGGTTTCTGAGAACCTTCAGCCTAAAACAATTGGCCCTCTCTTGTGTATTATGAATTGTATAAATAGCAGTAGGCGGATAAAGGATAAATCTACAACATTAGAAACAACTTCCAACTGTATACAGTTGTAGAATTGCATTATAAGTGTATATTTAGAAATAGTTTCTTGGAGTTTGTACATGTTGGCTTGGATGTCGATGTTGACTTGCTACATAACTTGCCACTTATTTGACACTTGGGCGACTATCTTCTCTTTTTGGGAACACTTTGGCTTAAAAATAGATTCTTCTGAGGTTAGATTGTTCCTGGGGCTGAGATCTTCCAGCTTGTTGGTAAATCTCTGAGCAATTTTGATTATCCTTCCTGAAGAAAGGAAGGAAGGAAGTAGTAAACTACACATGTGCTACTGCAGGCCATCAGGCAAGTCATGCTAATGACAGTACCAGGTCCCGGTGTAATCAAAGACAGGCAAATGTCTCCCTGCCTGTTGTTTTCAGGTTGACACCTGCCTTGTCTACAGCCATTCGTAGGTGTAAAAATGCATAAAGAACTTTCTTCTTCTTTTACTTAAATCAAAATAAACATAGCAAAATGCAATTATGATGTGCAGATGTTTTAGTTTTTATCAGCTTAGAGCAGTCTGAACAGGTGAAGACCACTGCTGATTGGTTCTTCCATTTTCAACATTGCCTGTCGCTTTATTTAGGGAAATCTATCACAAATCACCTATGGGAGAAGCCTGGGATGAAAGCTAACTTCCCTACAGGCTATATTCTAATTCCATAGTGCTGAATGTGATGCTGGCTACCACGAGTCTTTGGTGTGTGCTAGATTTCCGTTATTTAAGCCTAGACTAGAAGATCTTTATCGACGACATGGCGCACAGCCACCAATCACAGATCGCCTTTTAGCAGTCTGTTCTGTTGTCTCGCTTCTCAGCCATCTTTGCACTATGAGGAAACTGAGAAGTCTATATTAATATGCAGTATTAGTTGCACCTTACCCTTTTTTTCCCTTTCACCGTGCTGACAGTTACTTGCCGATTCACTAGCTCTGCACCGTGTGTTTGTGTTGAACGCAGTCCATATTTTAGGGGGTAGATTAAAAAAAAAGAAAATCTCTGCGCTACATTTAAATGTCGACTTCCGCTGTTTGTTTAATAAAACAGCAACGAGAAAGGCAGAGCGGACCTCAAGGAAAAGTAAACTTGTATTGTGATCTAATGATTCCGGCATTAACCCAGATGAGTGATATAGCCCGGTAAAGTGTATTTATTGAATGCCTTGTTATATTTTGAAAGCAATGCAGAACGGAATAGAGCGAATTAATGGGATTACACCTCTCCGCTTCTGATGACGGAGCTCTCCGAGGATTTGCCACAGTGCCAGTTGGTTGATACTCTTGAATCAAACGGCTTCGCGCAGTGTAGTAACATCACATCAGGGACTTGGCATTGAAACGCGGCCAATTGCACCAGGAGCCGGGTGTCCAGAATTTCTTGCTTTTTTTTTTCCTTCGCGGGCATCTTAGGCTGCAGTGCCATCGTGACTTACTCATAACCCTATTCCATTATAAGGAAAATGAAAAAATCATTTTGCAACCCACACACTCGCAGGGGGGTTGGTGGGGGTGAGGGGGAAAAAAAAAAGTGGATTTATGCAACAATGCGAGGAATATGTCGTTACTATGTATCTGACCTTCAAGAACCATTTTAAGTTAATCAAAATTAGTGATGCTGAGAAATAAGGACATCAGTGCATAATGACTGTGAAATTAGGAGAGAGCTCACTATGCAAATGACGGAAGAATGTGAGTGAAAAAAGGCAAGATAAACTGCATATTAAGGCATTATGTTACATAAAATTAATGCAGCATCGCTGGCTTTTGCTTACAGCTTATTGGAAAGCTTTTTTATGTGATTTTTTTTTCTCCCCCCTTTTTATTTAGTTTTAAATGATGCCATTGGATTCATATCGCTATTTATTGTTTCTTATATTGGGAACTATTAAAAACCTTCAAAAATATATCTGTATATCTATACGTGTTAAGCAGAATTTGCGTTCTTAAACCCGGTTGAGGCAAGCAGTGAATTTACACTTTCCTACTTCCTCTTTCTAGTAATATACGTCTGTATCGCTCTCTCTAGGTGGCTACCTATGTTATAAACGGCGCTTTATCTCACTATCTCAGCTGTGTACATAGGACTGTTTATTAATTACACCTCTCTCTTCCTTTATAATGATATATTATATACACATCTCTTCCTCTGGTCCTCTCTTCCCTTCTCTTCTCTTTCTCTTAGGTACGTTCCCTGGCCAGATTTTGGGGATCTCTTCCCTTTATTTTAGGTCTTTATTCTATTCCCTGGTGTTCAGTGCTATTCATCCATTTGTACCGAAAAAAGGTTCTTTCCTGCATTGTGGATCTCAGTTCTCATCATCCGATACCGCATCTTATCACCTTTTGATATGATACTGACTTTTTTTTAAGTTAACAGAATTAAAAATAAGCATTTGAACGGCATTGTAATGAATGTGGCTTAACTAGGTATGTGTAAATGTACACCCCATAATGACAGTACATGACAAGTGTCACATTGAGTGAGTGAGTGTGTGCTGAAACATGTGTAAATATATAAAATTATTTAATGGAAAAATAAACATATATATATGCT
>NW_017306892.1:809216-814424 GCF_000935625.1 Nanorana parkeri
GCCCATGTCTGGTATAGTGTATATACAATTTTTCTATTCAGCTGAATTGGCAATCAACTGTATTGCTAAAGATTATCAATACAGTTCGGTTGCCGTAATCTGCAACTTTAGTTTCATCTATATATATTGGTGACCATTTGGGTAAGACTCAGTTTGCGAGCCCACGACTGATTGTGAGTGCGCCACCTGCAGAAACATACATATGTACACATATACACCAAAGACACTATTGACTTAAGACATTCAAAAATGACCTTTTTATACAGTTACTATTTGTTCTTATCGAAAGCTATTATTTTTTTTACATCTAAAATTCCCAAACAAACCCCCCCCCCCAGGAAGCTCGCAGGATTGGTGGCATTGTCATTAGCTAGCCGCTGCAATACAATTTGTGTAACCTTGTCCGAGACAGCCTGTCATTTTAATGTCAGTGTTTTTATCTGACGAAGACATCATCCCTTTCAAATAAGCTGTATAGGTTCCTTAAACAGAAATGTGCGCACAGGGCTGAGAATGTGTTAACAGTTGCAAATACGAAATGCTATCGGGTTCATCGCCGTCGCTGTTTGTCACCGAAATGTCACGGAAAAACCGCTTTAATGGTATCTCACATAATATGGAGGAATTGAAAACATCTGTACATTTAGTTGGGCTGAGGAGGGAGCGCACGGCGGCTGTGCAGACAATGTGATGTATGCAGGGTTTTTTTTTTTTTTTCTTGGTAGCAGTTGTAGGTCGCTGTGGTGAGAACTGAGATGGAATTTGCATGACGTCCTGTCTGCTTTAGCGGGGACTTGCAGTGGGTTATAAAAGAGTATTTAAGCAATTGTTTTATTTTTTTTTCCAGGTTCCAGTCTCAGTGGCTATGATGACACCCCAAGTAATCACTCCTCAACAAATGCAGCAAATTCTCCAGCAGCAAGTGCTAACGCCCCAACAGCTACAGGTCTTACTTCAGCAACAGCAAGCCCTCATGCTCCAGCAGGTAAAGTTTTCTGACCATGTGGTAGCAGAATGGTGACCTGTTATGTTACTGATCTCAAGTAAAACAGCTTCAATACCCCCCGCCCCCCCCCCCCCCATGTATCAAGGCTTCACATACATTTTGTTCACATATGTATCACGTTTAATAAAATTCCTCTATGTTTTATCCTCTTAAAGTGTATGTAAACTCAAAATCTATTTTAGTTTGTCTGTGAAGGTTCTCTTTCATCCAGGCCATGAAATATCTGTAAAAAAATAAATCAAACTAACTGGACTTGCTGTATTTCTCTTGAAGACGTTTTGCCGTTCATCCGATTAGTTTTCTCAATTCAGAATCTTCTTAATCCTAAATGGAGAAAGCTAATCGGATGACCAGCAAAACATCTTTAAGGAAAAAACAACAAGTCCAGTTGCTTTGATATATTTTGTACAGATATATTTTAGTGTGCTTGTCGTCCTGTCTTCTTGTACATACTTTTCTTAAGCAAATCTTTTGCTAAGTTTTTTTTAGTTTTTTTTATCTGGAGATCCTGCCAGTAGCAGCACTTCCTGTGGCATGCTAAAGAATCTCAAGTGCTGAATCTAAGGGAGATTGCAACGGACAATTGAAGGTGATCTGGAGATCCTGCCAGTAAGAGCACTCTTGTTGCAGTGATCTGGTGATCCTGCAAGTAAGAGAAATTCCTGTTGCAGTGATCTGGTGATCTACCAGTAACGGCACCTCCTGTTGCAGAGCTTTAAAGGAGAACTATGAGGTGAGTGCTTTTCACTCATCTCATAGATCTAGCCGACCTGTGACAATTAGACTGTCACAGGTCGGCTCAGTAGATCGGGAGGTGATCGAACACATACCGGCGTTCACCCACCTCTCGATCCTGTCACGGCTCTCTGCCGTGACAGGGGAGGGGCTGGATTCCCCCCTCCCCACTCCAATCCGCCAGAGCTGACTAAAGGAGGGGGCGGGTACAGCTGGCTCTGCCTCTAGATAGGCTGAGCAAGCTGACAGTCACGCAGCTGAGCAGATCCCGGCATAATTGTCGGGATCCGCTTCAGCTGCGGCGTCTCAGTATACCGCGAGCAGCAGCTCGCGGTATACTGAGCCTAGGGTGACGGGAGGACGCTAGTTTGTGTCCTCCCGTTACCCTAAGGAGAACTATGGGGAAAAGCCTTAACCCCATAGTTCTCCTTTAATGATAAAGGCCAGTCAGAATAACATTTACCAATAAAATTAGGAATGCACCGATACCGATACCAGTATCGGTGCCGATACCAAGTATTTGGGCGAGTACTCGTAAAGCTGGTTCCATGCTGTTTGGCCGGCTCGATGCTGATTGGGCAGCCAATCAGTAATGAGCCGGGCAAACAAATCTGATATGGTGGCACGATCCCCACCTTGCAGACAATCATTCCCCTCACATAGATCCTCAGCAGCAGATATTACTGTACCAGTCCCTTGGCCAGCTGGGCAGACACCACTCTCCAAGCTCTCCGGGATCTGCCCACGTCTCCTGTGTGCACAGCGCTAGCATCGCCTGCTTGATGTCTGAATGAGAGCACTGGGCAGTCTGCGCGTGCACAGTAATAGGCTGAGGGCCGATTATGTGGGCGCTGTACACACAGGAGACGTGGGCAGATCCAGGAGAGCTTGGGGAGCGGTGTCTGCCCAGCTGGCCGAGGGACATCTCTGATACAGTAATGAATGCTGCTGAGGATCGATGTGAGGGGAATGAGGTGCCTGCAGGGTGGAGGTTGTGTCACCATATTGTCAGATCTGTTTGGCCAGCCTCGATGCCATTTGGCTGGGAAGCCTGCTTCCCGGTTAATCAGCATCGAGCTGGCCAAACAGAATGGAGTCGGCTTCCCGGGCAATCATGAAGCCGGGCGTTGGGTAATGACACCCGCCTGGCTCCCTGATTGCCCAGGAAGCTGGCTCTATGCTACCGGAAGTACCGGTATCGGTAGTCCGTATTGGCGAGTACCAAAATATAAATATCGGTACTCGTACTCAATACCGAAAAACCGGTATCGGTGCTGGTGTGAATAAAGTTTAGCATTAAGAAACAGTTGAGACTTTTTGTCCAATTTAGGCTTTTGTCTGCACTGGGAGTTGTAGGGGTGCTATGAGTCAGCCATATTACCTAAGACTACAAGAAAAAGGGGGTGTAGATATAAATGAATAATGTGCCACAGATGTGTTACTGGTAGGACATGGGAAAAAAGCTTTATTGATGAAGACCACTCAGGATTTATCAATAAAATCATATAGTACAAAAAACGCTCACCATCTGGTCATTTTTCAGTTATACCTTTGGTGAAGATTTTTGTGTTGGCATTGAAAGAAAAGATTTCAAAAAGTTAGACACCAGCTGTAATTTTTGTAGACACCTTGGTTTCCTTGCTTCAGAAATTAATCCAAACTGTCTATGACCAGTTTGATGCACACCTATTAGTCCTGACCCCCCTTAGCCCTATAGAGTTTAATATGTGATTCACTTTGTGGGAGTTCTGATTGTCATAATGCAAAGGAACAACATTACAGACATCTAGGTGTAAGGATGTCTTTCACATTAAAAGATGATGGTGCAATTCATTTGCTTTGATGTGTGGATTCCATTGTTCAACTTTTAAATTGGTTGATACATGGTATATAAGTTTGTCTATTATCCAAATATTTGTTTTTGCAAGATGATGATGATGTGCTCAGGAAACGCCATGGGCAAAGACAGATTAAGACAGAATGGGGCCCTAGACAAGGTAGCAGCTTTAGTCCCACCCTCCATTCATTTGATTGACATTGATAGGATTGTAACAAGGCATAGAGAAGCCACCCCATTTGAATTGTCTAATAATCTGTCCTGGCATGGCTCACAGCTGCACTATTCCTTTGGCTTACTGCAGGAGCATATACATGGTAGCTAGGCCCCTGAACGTGCATCAGACCTTCTGGTCGATGTGGCTCTGTTCATGTTGTTGGTAGTAGAGGTATTTGTTTTGACCTCCGTGGAGTTTCTGGTCATCCACCTTATACTGCACACATTGTAATGTTTCTGTTTCTGGGTATAGTGAATCTTTTAACCATTGAGCTTTTCCAACTTGAAAACATACTTCCCAAAATACTGAACTTTGCTCCGTCATAGAGCTCCAACCTGCCTGATGTGCATCCTACAATGAAATGGGATTTCTTAAGGGCCTATTCACACCACAGCCAGATAATCTCCACACCAGACCAGATTGTTTCCAGACCCAACATTCATCCTAATATATCCCTATGCTATTTCTTGTCTCTGTTCACACCAGCGCAGTCTGTCCAGACCAGACCAGACCAGAAAAATACTGCATGTCTCCTTTTGTCTGGTCTGGAATTCACTGGAACTGCGGGCAGGTTCACACCAATTTTGTACCAGATCTGATCCGGAAAATGGTGTGAACCTGCCCTTAAGGGGTTCTGAAGTGTGCAACATAAAATTTTGGGTTGTCAGGTGGAGCATAAGGGGGCACACAGAAGCTGTGACTCAGAGCAAAGTTGATGACTTTGGAAAGTGTGCTCCTGGGTGGCTTCTTGCACATACGCATGAGGCTTTAAACACAAACAGCATAGACACGTACCTTGTGGTTCTTGCTTTGCTCTGCTGCTTTAGGTTTAATTGGTTTGGGGATACCGCAGGTTCAGTTTAATCCAACACGGATCTATATTTGCATCCACTTACCTCTCAATAGGCCTGATTTATCAACATGTTCCTGGAGTTACTTCCATGCAGCAATCGATAAGCCTGTTCGTACATGGAAAGTCTGAATCTGAATGGTGGCTGTGAGGAAATAACTGTACTTTAGATAAGATGGATCAGGACCTTTATGTACAAAGTACGTTGCTAGCAGCCTGTTCTTTGAATAGGATGAATTTCAGAACTGCAAAATAATTCATAATGATTGTGCAGCACACAGTGTTTAGCGGTGGGGAATATAATGTATATCACAGCATGCAGCAGTTTGGGATGCTTAGTGTATGCTACAATATGTGTCATTTACAGTTCACAGGGGTCTAAAATATGCAACCTAAAGTAAATAATACAGAACACAGTGTAACAGAGAAAACAGTGTAATGTTTGCAGCAGAATGCAGTATCTAATGTACAGCACAATGTGCAGAGTGCAGTGGTCTAGATTATGTAACGTGCAACAAAGTGTATAGATTGCAATATATACATATGATTTTTAAATATAAATA
>NW_017306892.1:814439-824961 GCF_000935625.1 Nanorana parkeri
ATTTATATAAATCAAACATGTATTACAGATATGCCCTTTCTTCAGCATCTGTTATCCACCCACTGTTCTCTATTGAAATAGAGGGGATTAGGGTTCCTACAGTAGCCAGAAGTAAATGGACTTGAAGCCCATCATTGAAAATGGATGCATGTGTTTTACAAGCTAGATTTACCATGCTCCTCCACAAGGGCACAGCGTCTTTGTTGTAACAAACAAAGGTCATCCTTCGCCTTCTTTTAATTAGGCTGCTCAGGAAGAAAGAAGAGGGGGGGAAAAAAAAAATCACAAGGCATGTTTTCTATCAGTACATTTTGGAAATTACTTTTTAGAACTGCATCGCCAAGAATCGTCTGAGCAGGCTGAATTTATTGTCAGGTTTCTAAGGAAAGGTCAGAGCATCTTAGATAAAAGAATGTGATATTTCAAATCACTTTTTGTGTCTCACACGTACACACATACACAGAAAAAGAAGTTCCAGGACTGTCACTTAATACACCGTAACTGACACTATTATACCTCTTTCTCACAGCAGCAGCTTCAGGAGTTTTACAAGAAACAACAGGAACAGCTGCAGCTTCAGCTATTACAACAACAACATGCAGGAAAACAGCCAAAAGAGGTAAAAAAAAAAACCCAAAAAACTTTTTCTTATGTGTTACAAGGTTAGTCTCTCGTAGCATAGTAAGTAAAGGCTTATGGACTGAATTTCCCATTGGCTTCTAAGGCTGCTATGCCAATTCGGTGCCATGGTGTCTCAATCCTTCTGTTGCAGTAAGAGTGATGCCCTCACTATGGCAGAAGTTAGTGGATGTGGTCATGCCATGTTGCAAAAATCTCATAGCTAGAGGCTAGAGTCCTCAACAGACATGTGTCTGTGGATGACCAAGCTAGTCTTCAGCTACCGCAATATTGGTTTTGGGTAAAGTGAACTTTTATCAACACCCACTATCTCTGTAATGGCTGTGGGGTCTAATATAGCCAATTGCGATCGATTATAATCTTGTATTCTTGTCTTGCAACTGTGATGATTTTGCTAGAAGTGTGTTGATAAAACGGGCCTAGTTTGGCTACAGTCAGGCATGGTTTAAAGTGAACCTGTGCTTTGCCCATGCAGGGCAAACCAGCAGGATCACTTTAAAGCTGGCCCTCTCAGCTACATGTACTTAAAGTGACACTGTCACTACCTTAAACAAAAAATTAAACAAAGCCCAGCCTGTAAAAAACACAGTTAATATTTACCTGTCCCGCTGCCCACGCTGCTGATTCTTGTTCTGTTACGGCGCTAACGCTGTCTATAGAATATTTTGCTTTTAACACTTCTGGAATTGTTGAATGCTGATCCCATGCTGCCCTCTGTGGTTCCCTCCACATCAGGCTACCATAGTGATGTAGGGGCCAGCGGGAGGAAATACAGAGCGTACAAGTGGAGGGTGTGATTGGTAGCAAATACAGCAGGACAGGTAAATATTAATTTTGTTCTATTACAGTCTGGGCTTTATTTTATTTAGCAGCAACAGAGTCACTCTAACTTCCCTTTTAGTCCATTGCTGCTCCAATCATCTGTGTGTCCTGTGTATGCTCTAATGTTCAACTTGCAGCTTATGCAAGGCTGAAGACTCTCTCCTTGCCTCTGCATGTGATAGTGCTGGGCGCCTGAGCGGCCAGTCACCAAGCAACAACACTGGCATGTGGGATAGCTACACTTTGCTCTCCCCCTTTTCCTGCGCACCTGCTCTATTTTTACATTAGGGTTTAAAGGGCTTACTCAAGGCTGGGAGGGGGGAGCTGATCCACAAAGAGAAAGTAAAGGTAAAACTGTGAAGCTACTGCTGTAATCTTTGAGGATTAATTACTCCACAAAACCTGCAGCTACAGCGGTAAGTGGAGGCTTGTTATAAAGTTTATTTACTGCTTGTTAAGGATACATAAATAATTGAGTGACTATAGCTTGGCCACAGTTCTACTTTAGGGGCTTGTTAAAAGGGCTGCAACAACGAATCAATTAAATTGATTATAATCGGTAATGAGAATCGTTGGCAACGATTCTCATTATCGATTAGTAGAGAGAGAGAGAGTTTTTTTGTTGTTAATACAACCAATCGATTATGAATATAATTGTTAGCTGCAGCCCTACTTGGGAGTTATGTTACAATATGGATGTCAGCATTTCTTCTATAGTCTCCCAAAATTGATTGCGTCACTGCCTCTATATATTTAACGCAGGCTGTATGCAATGTAATATCCACATCAAGATATCAGGTCAGGCGGTTGCTCTATAAAGATAAGTGACCTTTGCATGACGTGAACCTGGCATGAAAACCAAATATTATTTTTTTTTTAACTCTCTAGGAGCCGGCACCAAAAACTTTAGTTGGCAAGAAAAAATGTACCTGGGGAGTACACATTACTGAGCAAATATCCAAGTCTGAACTTTGGCATGCTTCAGGGCAAGCAGGGCGCATATCTGTCTATTTGGAACTAAGTCATATGCCCTGCAGCGTGGGATGCTAGGGGGCATGCCAAAGCTCTGATGTGAATTGCTGATAGAATGTTGCTGCATTTAGGTATTTAAGCACAGACACATAGAAGCTTTCCTGTTTTTTCAAAGTTATATTACTTTTAGTTGTTTTTGTGCCGGTTCACTGTAAAGTGACCCTGTTGCTATACAAAAGTTTGCCAGTGAAGGCATACCTTTAAAAGAACAGTATACATACTCACCTTTCCCTTCGCCCGTGCTGATTTCCTGGGCCCCCCACAGCTCTCACAGCAGGAGGAACCAGTAAGAGATGTGAGGACCCAGAGTGACATTCTCGGAAATATCGTTTTTTGTTAGCAGAATTCAGGGGAATTGTTCGCAGGATTGGTGCGGGCTGTTCTTTTTAAAGGTATGCTTTTACCGAGAAACTTTTGTAAACCAACTGGGCTGCTTTATATAGTTTTTGTTCACTGAAACCCTTCAGGAGTTGATGTATAAAACCAGAGAAAAGGGAAAACAGAGCATTTGTAACAGAAAATCACATTCTGCGAATTTGTATTTTTCTAGAGCAAGTAAGAAAACACAAGTTAATGTTTGTACTACTATTGATTACTTAAATGTGACTGCTAAAGAACATTTGATGATGGGTGGTTCCTTGTTAACTGGTTGCACATGTAGATAATAAGAAGATAATAGCTGAAGGGTAATAAAAATAGGGTTGTAACCTATAGAAGCCAATCAAAAATCAACGTCTATTATTCAAACTACACTATGAAGAAATTGGCTATAAGTACCAATCATTGTTGATTTTTCTTGGCATGCTATTTAATGACCATGAGGGCGTTTTCTCACTGCAAAGATATACACACCTTTCTGAGTGTGTATGTTCATGTACTTGACCATGTAAAAAAAAAAAAAAGATCATTCGATGTATGGATTATCAATCCACATCTGACTAGCAAGCAATTCCTTTAGTGAGCAGTTTGGTCTCAAGTTTGGTTTCTTATGTGTGCCTTCAACGCAAAATGCAATGATAATCAGAATTTAATTACGATAAACTGGATTTGTGTTTTTTCATTTTCCGCTAATTATCTTCGTAAGTACAATCATTGGTCTTCAGTGCTGTTAATTGGCCCGTGCGGAAAAATACCAAGTGGTTATTAATAAATTATTGTGCTGATTTGCGGAACCACCACTAGACCACAGAAACAGGCCAGGATGCAAGTGTCTAGGTGTATCTGTTAATATCTGGAAGGTACTGAGTTATTTATTTGGCCTGCGAATTCCAGGCCTTTCTGCCTTTCTAAAAGTGATGATGACGTTCTGATTAGCTGCTGTTAATGTTGACTTCATTTGACCTCCTTAGTTTTCATTATTATTATTATTATTATATTATTATACAGGATTTATATAGCGCCAACAGTTTGCGCAGCACTTTACAAAATGGAGGAGATGGTACAGTTACAATACAATACAATTTCAGTACAATAGGGTTAGGAGGGCCCTGCTCGTGAGAGCTTACAATCTAATTAGGAGGGGCACGTGATATAAAAGGTAAACATTGTTGAGATTGAGTTATTGGAAGAAGTAATAGGGCAGTTATGTTGAGGTGGGATAGGCTTCCCTAAAGAGATGGGTTTTTAGGGATTGCTTGAAGGTGGACAGAGTAGGAGATAAGCGGACAGATTGAGGTAAGGAGCTCCAGAGGATGGGGGACACTCTGGAGAAGTCTTGGAGGTGAGCATGGGAGGAGGTAATTAGAGAGCTAGACAGCAGTAGGTCTTGAGAGGTGCTGAGAGGACAGTTTGGGTTATACTTTGAGATGAGGTCGGTGATGTAGGTTGCGGCAGAGTTGTAGATCACTTTGTATGTTGTTAGCAACCTGTTTGTGACTGCAATGTGACTTTTTAAAATCCAACGTAAAAAGCTCCTTACTGTAGGAATGGTAATTAACCTGGCAGTAGAGAACTAGGAATGTGTAATTCTTAGACCCACTGTCATTTAGGCATAGAGGTATTGTCAAGTTAGCTGATTCATACTAAAACTGCTAAACTTGGGCCGGGGCGCCTCAGCTTCAAACATTTCTGGTCATTAATGGGATGGTAAGCAATCTTAGATGCCAAAACGTTTGTTCTGGCAAGGGCAACATTTTATTCAATAAAATAGCACTGAAAATATTTAACTTTATTCAAAAATGTTCTTCTCTAGAAGTTACAGCGTCATTTTAATATAAGATTCTGATGTGCTGTAAAGGCCTTTTTGAGGGCTTGGGCACATGGTCACCTTAGATCATGTGTCTTTCAATACATTTTTGCACATATGGGTGAGAGATGGGCCAAATATTCTATGCCCAGTAGTACAAAATAAAACAACGATGATGGTGGGTGATAGTCTTCCTTTCCATTAAGTGGTTACATGGAGTCTACCTTTACACTGAAAACTATGGTCTTTGAAGTATTACTTCTGTGCACTGCAAATTTGATCAGTCCTTATCCATAGGCGTGCACAGGGTGTGTGTCTAAACGCTCAGTGATACAAAGCGCAGCAGCACTTGCCACTTACATTCCGCACATAACAGTCACAGTCCTTAGTGCCTGGAAAGCTGCGAGAGAGTGTGCCTGCGGCTTCTCATCCAATCAGGAAGCCGGGCAGCTGGTCACATGAGCACCTGCCAGACTTCCTGCTTCATTACTGTGCCTCTGCTGGAAGAGGTTAGGGACAGTTGAAGAGATGGGAATCCGGGATGGCTTAGGTCTGTGTGTGTGTGATATATATATGTGTGTGTGTGTGTGTGTGTGTGTGTACGTGCGTGTTTCTACTTTTGTGTGCACAACCTAATGCAATAGACTGTGCATGCCTATAGCCATATCCTGTTATTTTCCCAAAGTGGTGGAGGACAGATGAGTTTAAAGAAGGGTGTATCCTTAAAATATCTCAGAACCTGCAGCCTTTGAAATTTTTTAGTCTGGAAGTTCTGTAATGCTTTCAATAACTGCAAGGTGTGCACATACTAACTAACCTAGAGAAGCTGTATGGTGCTTAAGAAGGGAAAGAGTGAAAGGAGATGTAGGGTCTTATGGTTTGTAGATCATTGGGAAACTATGAGCAATAAAACTTGCCTGCAGTTAATGCAAAAAACAATGTAATCACTACTCATAGTGAGCATGTGTGCAGACAGAAGTAGGTGAGGTAAGAGAATATTTTAGAGAGAGAAAAAGTTTAAAACAATGCAGTCGACTATATGGGTGGATATATTGTTATTTCTCGGATCATGAGGAATTTGCTCATAGTTGGAATTACACTTGGTTCAATGCTTGCTATAGACTTTCACTGGTTGCAGATAGACTATATTATTATTGTTAGTGATGCTAACCGGTTGTTTCGCCAGTAAGTATCTTTTAATGCATGTCCCCCATACATCTTTGATAACCCATCGGTATTTGCTACACAAAGCACATTGCTGAATAGCGGTACATAGACGATATTTCTGCCTGCGTTGTATACACTACTGGGCGCGATAGATGTCAGAACTCCCTCAAGACAAAGCCAGTTGCCTATATTAAGTCGGGCACCTACATTGTGTCTTCTCCCATCCGTTTCCATTATAAGGAGCACTTGAGTCTTGTAGAAAAAGGGAACAGATTAAAAAGTGTCTAAAATGTAAATCTAACAGGCCAACAGTAATTAAAATGGAAATGGCACGGGGAGGGAAACGCATGTAATTGTGAGATATCGCAGTGCAAAATGCTCTTAGCTTTGTTTTGCAGGCTGTTTCTTTAATTCAGCGGGGCTTACTCATCAGTAGCAATTCAATGCGCGTTAATGACTCTGGGATGCAGGCATCACTCCGGACAAAGGAATGATTATTGTGCGGTCAAAAGAAGTTCAAAGACAAGAAGGGAATTTCAGTTTTTTTTTTCCCCTTAGAGAGCCACATTCAAGAGCATACAAATTAAGCCAAATGTTAAAAACCACAGTCTGAGAGCCGACTTCAAAGTCACAACTCTCTAATTAATGAACTGCGAGCTTCAGTTTGGACAAGTCGTGGTTTGACGCACTCATAAATCAACATGACAGATTTGTTTCAGCGGCTCAGACACTGCTTGTCATTGAGTCACATCAGATGTAAACAGAAAAAAAAAAAAAGGGAAGGCGCGAGAAAGAGGAAGGGAGAAGGAGGCGCAATTGATCAACAGAATTGGTAAAAACCAACTTTTGAAGTATTTTATTCTTGATCACAAGAAATGGCTGTAGCCTCTCGAGGTTTGCGTTCCTTCTGCTGTTTTTTTTTTCACAGATTCAAGAAAAAAAAAAAAAGGAAGGAAAGAATTATGGATCTTCTCCCCTGTGGCTGTCAAGCTTTCACCCCCTGTTGTTATTTTGTGCCTCTTTCCATTCAAAGACATCACATTTTTTTTTTTTGTTAGCGTTTTGGAAAAAGGATCTCTTAACTCTATGTTTGAAGAAATACAATGAAGTGTAGGCTGCCTCGATCATTCTTGAGACAGAGAGAAGTTCACCTGCCACTTCATATTAACCTCTTGCGTGGTTTATTAGACATAGTACGCCTTTACTTTCTTGGTATTTAGTTTTTTTTCTATTTTTTTTTTCTATGTCGGGAAGCATGCTGCGAGACAATGCGAGTTCAGATATACACTCAGGAGGCAGATGAAGGAAGTGTAAGGGCAGGATGGTCGTGTACAGTAATAAAATTATAAAAATGTACACTTCTTATAGATTTATCGGCTTGCGGGAGTCTCTGGTGTCCTGGCCAGGGCCCAAAGCGTCGTCGCAAGTGACCCTTATTGCAGCTGTTCATTTTCTTTATTGTGATACAGGAAAAAAAGGAAGATCCATTTGTTGGAAGTTTCAGCACAATGCATAAGGAAAATCAAACATTCAGCTTGGCTGAGATAGACAGGAAGGGGTACCTCCCAGTAGCAACACATTTATCCCCTGGAGTGCTGGGGAGTAAACCTTTATGAGGCTGTTTCCTTTTTACATGACTCAATGTTAAAATAACCTCTAGTGTCATGTTTTCACGTGTAAGAAGCATCCATCGTTCCTGATAACTGGATAAAATCACAGCGGCACAGCTTTTTTTTTTAAATTAGCTGTTCCTTTTAAAGTTGCTACCATTGAAAAACAGTGTTTGCTGTTTAACAGTAATGGTGTCCATCTACTATTATGCTGATTCAGCAGTGCAAATAATAGCGACAATGGGCAAAGAGCAGTTATTCTTGGCAGCCAGTTGGATTTGGCTTATTGGAGTAACATTGGTTGAGAATTCATTTTTATTGGTTGTGTGAGTTACTACACTTTGCCTTAAAACTCACCTCCAGCTTCTACTTTAAGTAGTTCAGCATCCTTGACCTCTGCTGATGGGAAATTAGCAGCTTTCCATGTAGAATTAACTTTTCCCACTCCAATGTCTTTCACAGAAAGTTAATGCTACACATAAGCTGCTGGTGCATCACTTAGTCTTCCCCCAGAATTCAAGCTGTCATGGCCAGACCATCTGTAGTCCCTTGGCCTACAAAAGGTGCCATTGTAACAGAGTATTTATTGTGTGCGACCTTTTTAGTAGCCAGTGCTTAATGGGCCTAATCAATGCACACTGAAATGCCCACTGTAGAAGACTGGCACTGGTTCCAGCACCATGGAGGCAGGGGTGCATGCCGAGTTTGGAAGTCCCATTGCAATGTGACATGATGTATGTGCCATAATACTCCACCTCCAGGACAACTCAGGTTGTGAGACTGCTAGTTTGGCAATGGTAACATAACCTCCTCTTTGGAAAGCATTTTGAGGTGCTTACTGGGGTGCTTACTTTGCCCACCATGTGCCATTGAGTAAATGTTAAGAAACCTGGCCACAGACACGGATGCCTGAGGTGCTCGGATCATGGCTACACGTTCCAACCACCATCAGGTATCTATGACCATCTTCATTCATTAAATCTGTGAGCTTTTTTTGTCTTTTTGTGTGAAAGCCCTTAGCTGCACTTGCGATAATTGGGTACCGTACAGATAACAAACACATAATAACTATCATTTTTGAAGAAACGGATATCTTTAGTTACAGAAGCCTTCCAGCATGCCAAAAGGTGTTCGATGTGATTGTAAAAATGATTAGTATAAACATGAGTGGCCAAGGAAAGCAAGCAAAATAAATCTAAAACTGAAAGGAAAAAGTTTGCAGCCAGCAAGGAAGCTCCTCAATTAATTGAACACCATGGACCTCCAGATCTTTAGTCAGCACCAGCAAAAGAGATCTACTTGTGTGTGTGTTTAATGTGTTTATTATTGCCTGTATCCATCTTTTTCAGAGTTTTTGAATATGTAGGCCAGTGTGTTCACTCATTCAAGCACTGCCCTGCCTCTAAGCCCATTGCAGCCACTCCCACATAAATTAGAGCAAGGTTGTTGATTGGCACGTTGTCGTGAAAGTGTCGAATTTTCCCAGGAAGTAGCTGGAGAAACTTGGTAAGTACATTGGGGGGGATTTATCAAAACTGAGGGCCCTGTTACACCATCAGGAGTGCGTTCCAGTGCGTTCGGCCACTGGAACACAACCCGGCCGGCTCAGTTTTTTGGGGGTGGGAGGGGGCGAGGCAGTGTATTGAACTTAATGGCACCACAGCCACGCCCCCGCCCGTTGTGCGATCGCCGGCACCCGACCGCGTGGCACATTAGTGCCTGCGTTCCGGCCCAGTGCGATCTGCAAAAAAATGCTGCAAACACTATTTTTCGCAGGTTGCATTGGACGGGAGCGCAGGCACTAATGTGCACGCGTTGGGGTGCTGGCGATTGCACCATAGGTGGCTGCTGTGCCATTGCGTTCAATGTACCGCCACACCCCCTCCCGCCCCCCAAAAAACTGAGCTGGCTGGGTTGCGTTCCAGAGGCGGAACACACTCTTGATGGTGTGACTAGGACCTAAAGCAGACAAAATCTGGAGCAGCTGTGCAGGGCAACCAATCCACTTTTCTCTTCAGTTTGTTCAGTTAAGAGTTGAAAATGAAAGAGAGAAGCTGATTGGTTGCCATGCACAGCTGCTCCAGATTTTGTCTCCTCCAGTTTTGATCAATTCCCTTCAGTATGTCTGCAATGGATAATATAATACTTAAAGGTTCATTAAGTGGATTTTCTGACTTGAGGAGATATATTATCATTTCTAGGGTACTCTTTAAAATAGACCTTGCTTGTGTCTGCTTTCTTGTTAGACCTTGTCCCCCTCCTTGAAAAAATGTCACATTGCACATTGCAAAACACCTAATGAGTAGAAATTTAAATAAATAAAGAAACCAGCGTGAAATGTGGTGTTTTTTTTCATGATCTGGGTCTTTCAAGGAAGCAAACCTTGTATTTTTATGTAAGGTCTGCTTTACACAAAAAACTATTGAGATTGAGAATTGTTGGATGCTTTTTAGTGTTGGTGATACTGTTTAGTGAGTGCCGGTGGTGTTCAAAAGTGCTTAAGAATGAGAATCAAGCCAACATGATTGTAGAAGACTGTCTTAAATGCATCATTTTAGCAATCCTCTATGGGTTTTGTTATGTTTGATGATGCCTGTCAACCTTATTTCACTGAAAACATTTTAGGTTTTACTCATTATAATTACAGAATGGTTGGTTATTGGGTTGAGATTTGGGTTCACTGCTACCACAGGTCGAAGGCGAATCCTAGGGTCTGAAATTTGCAATCCCAGTGTATGTATGTGCAAAATTGCTCGGGGGCGGGGTGATTTTTTTTTAAAGTTGAACTCCAGAAAGATTTTTTTTTTTTTTTTAACTTTTGATTGGTCCAGCAGTTACATCTAATGCTGGATATATTGTGTCTATATGGCTGCTAGGGGTTTTAAAACTCATGGTTGTAGTCATGCTAGATTCTACTGTCAGCTTTGGTCTTGCAGGCGCTATTACTGTGAGCGCTGGGTTTCGTGCAGAGGAGAAAGTCACTCGCTCTCCGACTTCATCACCCCTTCATTGATGAAGCATCCTGTATTCTTTTCACAGATTACAAGGAGTTCTGTGATTAGACAAG